>NW_027671778.1:0-208980 GCF_964165515.1 Mesoplodon bidens | reverse complement strand
AAAACAAAAAGGGGACTCACGGCACCCACGCTCTCCCTCAGAAGGGAATTCATACGTGTCTCTCTGAGGCCTCTGGAGAGCCGTAGAGGATTTAAAGCACTCTATCGAGTCAGGGTTCATGGAGATGGCTGCACAGCAAACTTTGCTGATAGGAAACGCTCGTGCTTACCTTGAGGCCTGGGGGTCACGTTTACTTCGCACTTTAGCTAGGGCAAGCGGTGGGGTGAACTCCTAGCAAGGCACAGGCGACCACCTGGATTCATAGGAGAAAACTCACTTTCTTCCCTGAGGCATTCCTAGCAGTGACTAGAAGACGGGTAACAGCACTGTCTTTCAGTCAGCCTTGAGGCCGCCACTATCTACCTTTCAAAAGGGGGAAAATACTGCCGTTTTCCAGGCTTCTCCATTATACACCGGATCACCCAGCACATATACCTCTCTTCTCTGACAAGCCAAAGGAGGCCCTTGGAACACAATTCGCCCTTCTGCGATGAAACATTGGGATGCAGTGTGTTCTGCATGTGCTGAATGGCATAATCCTCTAAATGCCCTCAGGAGGCCTAGGTGACTTTGCATGTTCCAAATGCCTAGCAAGGCTCACGGTCAATCTCTACATTATTTCGGGCTGGACCTAAAGTCTACTTTCTGCCTCACTTAGAGAGACGTCGAGCAGGAGACCCCAAAGTGGATTGGAGCCCCGGTGGTTTCTTTCAGGGCAGCTTAGGTGTCCTCAACGTGGCAGACCCGCATGGAAAGAAAGCCGGCCCAAGAACCGTGCTCCTGGGGCTGTTTCAAAGCTGTGGAACGCTAGCCATAGAGAACAGATGAGTTGCCGGCCCTTTCACCTGCATAGTGAGGGATGGTCCCAGAGCCGTGTATCCCTTGATTGTGCTCAGAAGGCTTCTGGTACACGGTGCACTTCCCTGGAAAGAAATGCCCCCGTGAGAGGCTTGAGCGCTGTGAGGCACACTAAAGCTAAAGCCGTCCATTGACTAAGCCTTCCTGGAAACTGGTGCACCCCTGCCTCTGGTAAAGGGAAAATGTGCACCTTACCTCGAGACTAGAGGTCACATTTAGTTGGCACTTTAGCTACAGTATGCTCTGGGCTGAGCTCCCAGGAAGGAAGCGCAAGCGTTTGGTTTCTTTGGCAAAAGCTCACTGCTCCTCAGAGGCATCTGTGCAGTGAACAGTGTCCTGGTGGTGTGGTGTTCAGGCAGCTTGGAAGCTGCATCGAAGTTGCTTTCCAAAGGGGGAGAGTCGGGCTTCTCTCACATGCTCCAGTTTCCAACTTGACCCCACAGCGCAATTACCATCACTCACTGACTGTCTACTGGAGACATTCGGCCACACGGGGCCTTTCTATGATCACACTTCGTTGCAGGCGGGGACTTTTGCATGCCGTGCAGAGCATTACCTGCTTAATGACTTAGTCAGGCCTAGGTGACTTTGGATCGTCCAAAAGTCTCACAAGTTGACCGGTTTTTCTGTTCTTTCTGTCAGGCTGGACCTACAGTGGACCTTGCGTCACAATAGAGAGATGACAGGTAAGAGTTGCCAGGGGGCTCTGTAGGCTCAGGGATTCTTTCAGTGCAGTTCAGAGGGCCTCCACAGAGGGAGAGCCACGTTGAATGTAATACGGGCAAAAACGTTGTCCTGGGGCTGCTTTACAGCGGTAGAAATCAAGCTATGCAAGCGAGGATCAGTTCATTGCCTTTCCCTCTGCATAGAAAGGGTTGACCCCAACAGCCTGTTCTGCGCTGTGTTGCTCGGAAAACAAAAAGGGGACTCACGGCACCCACGCTCTCCCTCAGAAGGGAATTCATACGTGTCTCTCTGAGGCCTCTGGAGAGCCGTAGAGGATTTAAAGCACTCTATCGAGTCAGGGTTCATGGAGATGGCTGCACAGCAAACTTTGCTGATAGGAAACGCTCGTGCTTACCTTGAGGCCTGGGGGTCACGTTTACTTCGCACTTTAGCTAGGGCAAGCGGTGGGGTGAACTCCTAGCAAGGCACAGGCGACCACCTGGATTCATAGGAGAAAACTCACTTTCTTCCCTGAGGCATTCCTAGCAGTGACTAGAAGACGGGTAACAGCACTGTCTTTCAGTCAGCCTTGAGGCCGCCACTATCTACCTTTCAAAAGGGGGAAAATACTGCCGTTTTCCAGGCTTCTCCATTATACACCGGATCACCCAGCACATATACCTCTCTTCTCTGACAAGCCAAAGGAGGCCCTTGGAACACAATTCGCCCTTCTGCGATGAAACTTTGGGATGCAGTGTGTTCTGCATGTGCTGAATGGCATAATCCTCTAAATGCCCTCAGGAGGCCTAGGTGACTTTGCATGTTCCAAATGCCTAGCAAGGCTCACGGTCAATCTCTACATTATTTCGGGCTGGACCTAAAGTCTACTTTCTGCCTCACTTAGAGAGACGTCGAGCAGGAGACCCCAAAGTGGATTGGAGCCCCGGTGGTTTCTTTCAGGGCAGCTTAGGTGTCCTCAACGTGGCAGACCCGCATGGAAAGAAAGCCGGCCCAAGAACCGTGCTCCTGGGGCTGTTTCAAAGCTGTGGAACGCTAGCCATAGAGAACAGATGAGTTGCCGGCCCTTTCACCTGCATAGTGAGGGATGGTCCCAGAGCCGTGTATCCCTTGATTGTGCTCAGAAGGCTTCTGGTACACGGTGCACTTCCCTGGAAAGAAATGCCCCCGTGAGAGGCTTGAGCGCTGTGAGGCACACTAAAGCTAAAGCCGTCCATTGACTAAGCCTTCCTGGAAACTGGTGCACCCCTGCCTCTGGTAAAGGGAAAATGTGCACCTTACCTCGAGACTAGAGGTCACATTTAGTTGGCACTTTAGCTACAGTATGCTCTGGGCTGAGCTCCCAGGAAGGAAGCGCAAGCGTTTGGTTTCTTTGGCAAAAGCTCACTGCTCCTCAGAGGCATCTGTGCAGTGAACAGTGTCCTGGTGGTGTGGTGTTCAGGCAGCTTGGAAGCTGCATCGAAGTTGCTTTCCAAAGGGGGAGAGTCGGGCTTCTCTCACATGCTCCAGTTTCCAACTTGACCCCACAGCGCAATTACCATCACTCACTGACTGTCTACTGGAGACTTTCGGCCACACGGGGCCTTTCTATGATCACACTTCGTTGCAGGCGGGGACTTTTGCATGCCGTGCAGAGCTTTACCTGCTTAATGACTTAGTCAGGCCTAGGTGACTTTGGATCGTCCAAAAGTCTCACAAGTTGACCGGTTTTTCTGTTCTTTCTGTCAGGCTGGACCTACAGTGGACCTTGCGTCACAATAGAGAGATGACAGGTAAGAGTTGCCAGGGGGCTCTGTAGGCTCAGGGATTCTTTCAGTGCAGTTCAGAGGGCCTCCACAGAGGGAGAGCCACGTTGAATGTAATACTGGCAAAAACGTTGTCCTGGGGCTGCTTTACAGCGGTAGAAATCAAGCTATGCAAGCGAGGATCAGTTCATTGCCTTTCCCTCTGCATAGAAAGGGTTGACCCCAACAGCCTGTTCTGCGCTGTGTTGCTCGGAAAACAAAAAGGGGACTCACGGCACCCACGCTCTCCCTCAGAAGGGAATTCATACGTGTCTCTCTGAGGCCTCTGGAGAGCCGTAGAGGATTTAAAGCACTCTATCGAGTCAGGGTTCATGGAGATGGCTGCACAGCAAACTTTGCTGATAGGAAACGCTCGTGCTTACCTTGAGGCCTGGGGGTCACGTTTACTTCGCACTTTAGCTAGGGCAAGCGGTGGGGTGAACTCCTAGCAAGGCACAGGCGACCACCTGGATTCATAGGAGAAAACTCACTTTCTTCCCTGAGGCATTCCTAGCAGTGACTAGAAGACGGGTAACAGCACTGTCTTTCAGTCAGCCTTGAGGCCGCCACTATCTACCTTTCAAAAGGGGGAAAATACTGCCGTTTTCCAGGCTTCTCCATTATACACCGGATCACCCAGCACATATACCTCTCTTCTCTGACAAGCCAAAGGAGGCCCTTGGAACACAATTCGCCCTTCTGCGATGAAACATTGGGATGCAGTGTGTTCTGCATGTGCTGAATGGCATAATCCTCTAAATGCCCTCAGGAGGCCTAGGTGACTTTGCATGTTCCAAATGCCTAGCAAGGCTCACGGTCAATCTCTACTTTATTTCGGGCTGGACCTAAAGTCTACTTTCTGCCTCACTTAGAGAGACGTCGAGCAGGAGACCCCAAAGTGGATTGGAGCCCCGGTGGTTTCTTTCAGGGCAGCTTAGGTGTCCTCAACGTGGCAGACCCGCATGGAAAGAAAGCCGGCCCAAGAACCGTGCTCCTGGGGCTGTTTCAAAGCTGTGGAACGCTAGCCATAGAGAACAGATGAGTTGCCGGCCCTTTCACCTGCATAGTGAGGGATGGTCCCAGAGCCGTGTATCCCTTGATTGTGCTCAGAAGGCTTCTGGTACACGGTGCACTTCCCTGGAAAGAAATGCCCCCGTGAGAGGCTTGAGCGCTGTGAGGCACACTAAAGCTAAAGCCGTCCATTGACTAAGCCTTCCTGGAAACTGGTGCACCCCTGCCTCTGGTAAAGGGAAAATGTGCACCTTACCTCGAGACTAGAGGTCACATTTAGTTGGCACTTTAGCTACAGTATGCTCTGGGCTGAGCTCCCAGGAAGGAAGCGCAAGCGTTTGGTTTCTTTGGCAAAAGCTCACTGCTCCTCAGAGGCATCTGTGGAGTGTACAGTGTCCTGGTGGTGTGGTGTTCAGGCAGCTTGGAAGCTGCATCGAAGTTGCTTTCCAAAGGGGGAGAGTCGGGCTTCTCTCACATGCTCCAGTTTCCAACTTGACCCCACAGCGCAATTACCATCACTCACTGACTGTCTACTGGAGACTTTCGGCCACACGGGGCCTTTCTATGATCACACTTCGTTGCAGGCGGGGACTTTTGCATGCCGTGCAGAGCATTACCTGCTTAATGACTTAGTCAGGCCTAGGTGACTTTGGATCGTCCAAAAGTCTCACAAGTTGACCGGTTTTTCTGTTCTTTCTGTCAGGCTGGACCTACAGTGGACCTTGCGTCACAATAGAGAGATGACAGGTAAGAGTTGCCAGGGGGCTCTGTAGGCTCAGGGATTCTTTCAGTGCAGTTCAGAGGGCCTCCACAGAGGGAGAGCCACGTTGAATGTAATACTGGCAAAAACGTTGTCCTGGGGCTGCTTTACAGCGGTAGAAATCAAGCTATGCAAGCGAGGATCAGTTCATTGCCTTTCCCTCTGCATAGAAAGGGTTGACCCCAACAGCCTGTTCTGCGCTGTGTTGCTCGGAAAACAAAAAGGGGACTCACGGCACCCACGCTCTCCCTCAGAAGGGAATTCATACGTGTCTCTCTGAGGCCTCTGGAGAGCCGTAGAGGATTTAAAGCACTCTATCGAGTCAGGGTTCATGGAGATGGCTGCACAGCACACTTGGCTGATAGGAAACGCTCGTGCTTACCTTGAGGCCTGGGGGTCACGTTTACTTCGCACTTTAGCTAGGGCAAGCGGTGGGGTGAACTCCTAGCAAGGCACAGGCGACCACCTGGATTCATAGGAGAAAACTCACTTTCTTCCCTGAGGCATTCCTAGCAGTGACTAGAAGACGGGTAACAGCACTGTCTTTCAGTCAGCCTTGAGGCCGCCACTATCTACCTTTCAAAAGGGGGAAAATACTGCCGTTTTCCAGGCTTCTCCATTATACACCGGATCACCCAGCACATATACCTCTCTTCTCTGACAAGCCAAAGGAGGCCCTTGGAACACAATTCGCCCTTCTGCGATGAAACATTGGGATGCAGTGTGTTCTGCATGTGCTGAATGGCATAATCCTCTAAATGCCCTCAGGAGGCCTAGGTGACTTTGCATGTTCCAAATGCCTAGCAAGGCTCACGGTCAATCTCTACATTATTTCGGGCTGGACCTAAAGTCTACTTTCTGCCTCACTTAGAGAGACGTCGAGCAGGAGACCCCAAAGTGGATTGGAGCCCCGGTGGTTTCTTTCAGGGCAGCTTAGGTGTCCTCAACGTGGCAGACCCGCATGGAAAGAAAGCCGGCCCAAGAACCGTGCTCCTGGGGCTGTTTCAAAGCTGTGGAACGCTAGCCATAGAGAACAGATGAGTTGCCGGCCCTTTCACCTGCATAGTGAGGGATGGTCCCAGAGCCGTGTATCCCTTGATTGTGCTCAGAAGGCTTCTGGTACACGGTGCACTTCCCTGGAAAGAAATGCCCCCGTGAGAGGCTTGAGCGCTGTGAGGCACACTAAAGCTAAAGCCGTCCATTGACTAAGCCTTCCTGGAAACTGGTGCACCCCTGCCTCTGGTAAAGGGAAAATGTGCACCTTACCTCGAGACTAGAGGTCACATTTAGTTGGCACTTTAGCTACAGTATGCTCTGGGCTGAGCTCCCAGGAAGGAAGCGCAAGCGTTTGGTTTCTTTGGCAAAAGCTCACTGCTCCTCAGAGGCATCTGTGCAGTGAACAGTGTCCTGGTGGTGTGGTGTTCAGGCAGCTTGGAAGCTGCATCGAAGTTGCTTTCCAAAGGGGGAGAGTCGGGCTTCTCTCACATGCTCCAGTTTCCAACTTGACCCCACAGCGCAATTACCATCACTCACTGACTGTCTACTGGAGACTTTCGGCCACACGGGGCCTTTCTATGATCACACTTCGTTGCAGGCGGGGACTTTTGCATGCCGTGCAGAGCATTACCTGCTTAATGACTTAGTCAGGCCTAGGTGACTTTGGATCGTCCAAAAGTCTCACAAGTTGACCGGTTTTTCTGTTCTTTCTGTCAGGCTGGACCTACAGTGGACCTTGCGTCACAATAGAGAGATGACAGGTAAGAGTTGCCAGGGGGCTCTGTAGGCTCAGGGATTCTTTCAGTGCAGTTCAGAGGGCCTCCACAGAGGGAGAGCCACGTTGAATGTAATACTGGCAAAAACGTTGTCCTGGGGCTGCTTTACAGCGGTAGAAATCAAGCTATGCAAGCGAGGATCAGTTCATTGCCTTTCCCTCTGCATAGAAAGGGTTGACCCCAACAGCCTGTTCTGCGCTGTGTTGCTCGGAAAACAAAAAGGGGACTCACGGCACCCACGCTCTCCCTCAGAAGGGAATTCATACGTGTCTCTCTGAGGCCTCTGGAGAGCCGTAGAGGATTTAAAGCACTCTATCGAGTCAGGGTTCATGGAGATGGCTGCACAGCACACTTTGCTGATAGGAAACGCTCGTGCTTACCTTGAGGCCTGGGGGTCACGTTTACTTCGCACTTTAGCTAGGGCAAGCGGTGGGGTGAACTCCTAGCAAGGCACAGGCGACCACCTGGATTCATAGGAGAAAACTCACTTTCTTCCCTGAGGCATTCCTAGCAGTGACTAGAAGACGGGTAACAGCACTGTCTTTCAGTCAGCCTTGAGGCCGCCACTATCTACCTTTCAAAAGGGGGAAAATACTGCCGTTTTCCAGGCTTCTCCATTATACACCGGATCACCCAGCACATATACCTCTCTTCTCTGACAAGCCAAAGGAGGCCCTTGGAACACAATTCGCCCTTCTGCGATGAAACATTGGGATGCAGTGTGTTCTGCATGTGCTGAATGGCATAATCCTCTAAATGCCCTCAGGAGGCCTAGGTGACTTTGCATGTTCCAAATGCCTAGCAAGGCTCACGGTCAATCTCTACTTTATTTCGGGCTGGACCTAAAGTCTACTTTCTGCCTCACTTAGAGAGACGTCGAGCAGGAGACCCCAAAGTGGATTGGAGCCCCGGTGGTTTCTTTCAGGGCAGCTTAGGTGTCCTCAACGTGGCAGACCCGCATGGAAAGAAAGCCGGCCCAAGAACCGTGCTCCTGGGGCTGTTTCAAAGCTGTGGAACGCTAGCCATAGAGAACAGATGAGTTGCCGGCCCTTTCACCTGCATAGTGAGGGATGGTCCCAGAGCCGTGTATCCCTTGATTGTGCTCAGAAGGCTTCTGGTACACGGTGCACTTCCCTGGAAAGAAATGCCCCCGTGAGAGGCTTGAGCGCTGTGAGGCACACTAAAGCTAAAGCCGTCCATTGACTAAGCCTTCCTGGAAACTGGTGCACCCCTGCCTCTGGTAAAGGGAAAATGTGCACCTTACCTCGAGACTAGAGGTCACATTTAGTTGGCACTTTAGCTACAGTATGCTCTGGGCTGAGCTCCCAGGAAGGAAGCGCAAGCGTTTGGTTTCTTTGGCAAAAGCTCACTGCTCCTCAGAGGCATCTGTGGAGTGTACAGTGTCCTGGTGGTGTGGTGTTCAGGCAGCTTGGAAGCTGCATCGAAGTTGCTTTCCAAAGGGGGAGAGTCGGGCTTCTCTCACATGCTCCAGTTTCCAACTTGACCCCACAGCGCAATTACCATCACTCACTGACTGTCTACTGGAGACTTTCGGCCACACGGGGCCTTTCTATGATCACACTTCGTTGCAGGCGGGGACTTTTGCATGCCGTGCAGAGCTTTACCTGCTTAATGACTTAGTCAGGCCTAGGTGACTTTGGATCGTCCAAAAGTCTCACAAGTTGACCGGTTTTTCTGTTCTTTCTGTCAGGCTGGACCTACAGTGGACCTTGCGTCACAATAGAGAGATGACAGGTAAGAGTTGCCAGGGGGCTCTGTAGGCTCAGGGATTCTTTCAGTGCAGTTCAGAGGGCCTCCACAGAGGGAGAGCCACGTTGAATGTAATACTGGCAAAAACGTTGTCCTGGGGCTGCTTTACAGCGGTAGAAATCAAGCTATGCAAGCGAGGATCAGTTCATTGCCTTTCCCTCTGCATAGAAAGGGTTGACCCCAACAGCCTGTTCTGCGCTGTGTTGCTCGGAAAACAAAAAGGGGACTCACGGCACCCACGCTCTCCCTCAGAAGGGAATTCATACGTGTCTCTCTGAGGCCTCTGGAGAGCCGTAGAGGATTTAAAGCACTCTATCGAGTCAGGGTTCATGGAGATGGCTGCACAGCAAACTTTGCTGATAGGAAACGCTCGTGCTTACCTTGAGGCCTGGGGGTCACGTTTACTTCGCACTTTAGCTAGGGCAAGCGGTGGGGTGAACTCCTAGCAAGGCACAGGCGACCACCTGGATTCATAGGAGAAAACTCACTTTCTTCCCTGAGGCATTCCTAGCAGTGACTAGAAGACGGGTAACAGCACTGTCTTTCAGTCAGCCTTGAGGCCGCCACTATCTACCTTTCAAAAGGGGGAAAATACTGCCGTTTTCCAGGCTTCTCCATTATACACCGGATCACCCAGCACATATACCTCTCTTCTCTGACAAGCCAAAGGAGGCCCTTGGAACACAATTCGCCCTTCTGCGATGAAACATTGGGATGCAGTGTGTTCTGCATGTGCTGAATGGCATAATCCTCTAAATGCCCTCAGGAGGCCTAGGTGACTTTGCATGTTCCAAATGCCTAGCAAGGCTCACGGTCAATCTCTACTTTATTTCGGGCTGGACCTAAAGTCTACTTTCTGCCTCACTTAGAGAGACGTCGAGCAGGAGACCCCAAAGTGGATTGGAGCCCCGGTGGTTTCTTTCAGGGCAGCTTAGGTGTCCTCAACGTGGCAGACCCGCATGGAAAGAAAGCCGGCCCAAGAACCGTGCTCCTGGGGCTGTTTCAAAGCTGTGGAACGCTAGCCATAGAGAACAGATGAGTTGCCGGCCCTTTCACCTGCATAGTGAGGGATGGTCCCAGAGCCGTGTATCCCTTGATTGTGCTCAGAAGGCTTCTGGTACACGGTGCACTTCCCTGGAAAGAAATGCCCCCGTGAGAGGCTTGAGCGCTGTGAGGCACACTAAAGCTAAAGCCGTCCATTGACTAAGCCTTCCTGGAAACTGGTGCACCCCTGCCTCTGGTAAAGGGAAAATGTGCACCTTACCTCGAGACTAGAGGTCACATTTAGTTGGCACTTTAGCTACAGTATGCTCTGGGCTGAGCTCCCAGGAAGGAAGCGCAAGCGTTTGGTTTCTTTGGCAAAAGCTCACTGCTCCTCAGAGGCATCTGTGGAGTGTACAGTGTCCTGGTGGTGTGGTGTTCAGGCAGCTTGGAAGCTGCATCGAAGTTGCTTTCCAAAGGGGGAGAGTCGGGCTTCTCTCACATGCTCCAGTTTCCAACTTGACCCCACAGCGCAATTACCATCACTCACTGACTGTCTACTGGAGACTTTCGGCCACACGGGGCCTTTCTATGATCACACTTCGTTGCAGGCGGGGACTTTTGCATGCCGTGCAGAGCTTTACCTGCTTAATGACTTAGTCAGGCCTAGGTGACTTTGGATCGTCCAAAAGTCTCACAAGTTGACCGGTTTTTCTGTTCTTTCTGTCAGGCTGGACCTACAGTGGACCTTGCGTCACAATAGAGAGATGACAGGTAAGAGTTGCCAGGGGGCTCTGTAGGCTCAGGGATTCTTTCAGTGCAGTTCAGAGGGCCTCCACAGAGGGAGAGCCACGTTGAATGTAATACTGGCAAAAACGTTGTCCTGGGGCTGCTTTACAGCGGTAGAAATCAAGCTATGCAAGCGAGGATCAGTTCATTGCCTTTCCCTCTGCATAGAAAGGGTTGACCCCAACAGCCTGTTCTGCGCTGTGTTGCTCGGAAAACAAAAAGGGGACTCACGGCACCCACGCTCTCCCTCAGAAGGGAATTCATACGTGTCTCTCTGAGGCCTCTGGAGAGCCGTAGAGGATTTAAAGCACTCTATCGAGTCAGGGTTCATGGAGATGGCTGCACAGCACACTTTGCTGATAGGAAACGCTCGTGCTTACCTTGAGGCCTGGGGGTCACGTTTACTTCGCACTTTAGCTAGGGCAAGCGGTGGGGTGAACTCCTAGCAAGGCACAGGCGACCACCTGGATTCATAGGAGAAAACTCACTTTCTTCCCTGAGGCATTCCTAGCAGTGACTAGAAGACGGGTAACAGCACTGTCTTTCAGTCAGCCTTGAGGCCGCCACTATCTACCTTTCAAAAGGGGGAAAATACTGCCGTTTTCCAGGCTTCTCCATTATACACCGGATCACCCAGCACATATACCTCTCTTCTCTGACAAGCCAAAGGAGGCCCTTGGAACACAATTCGCCCTTCTGCGATGAAACATTGGGATGCAGTGTGTTCTGCATGTGCTGAATGGCATAATCCTCTAAATGCCCTCAGGAGGCCTAGGTGACTTTGCATGTTCCAAATGCCTAGCAAGGCTCACGGTCAATCTCTACTTTATTTCGGGCTGGACCTAAAGTCTACTTTCTGCCTCACTTAGAGAGACGTCGAGCAGGAGACCCCAAAGTGGATTGGAGCCCCGGTGGTTTCTTTCAGGGCAGCTTAGGTGTCCTCAACGTGGCAGACCCGCATGGAAAGAAAGCCGGCCCAAGAACCGTGCTCCTGGGGCTGTTTCAAAGCTGTGGAACGCTAGCCATAGAGAACAGATGAGTTGCCGGCCCTTTCACCTGCATAGTGAGGGATGGTCCCAGAGCCGTGTATCCCTTGATTGTGCTCAGAAGGCTTCTGGTACACGGTGCACTTCCCTGGAAAGAAATGCCCCCGTGAGAGGCTTGAGCGCTGTGAGGCACACTAAAGCTAAAGCCGTCCATTGACTAAGCCTTCCTGGAAACTGGTGCACCCCTGCCTCTGGTAAAGGGAAAATGTGCACCTTACCTCGAGACTAGAGGTCACATTTAGTTGGCACTTTAGCTACAGTATGCTCTGGGCTGAGCTCCCAGGAAGGAAGCGCAAGCGTTTGGTTTCTTTGGCAAAAGCTCACTGCTCCTCAGAGGCATCTGTGCAGTGAACAGTGTCCTGGTGGTGTGGTGTTCAGGCAGCTTGGAAGCTGCATCGAAGTTGCTTTCCAAAGGGGGAGAGTCGGGCTTCTCTCACATGCTCCAGTTTCCAACTTGACCCCACAGCGCAATTACCATCACTCACTGACTGTCTACTGGAGACTTTCGGCCACACGGGGCCTTTCTATGATCACACTTCGTTGCAGGCGGGGACTTTTGCATGCCGTGCAGAGCTTTACCTGCTTAATGACTTAGTCAGGCCTAGGTGACTTTGGATCGTCCAAAAGTCTCACAAGTTGACCGGTTTTTCTGTTCTTTCTGTCAGGCTGGACCTACAGTGGACCTTGCGTCACAATAGAGAGATGACAGGTAAGAGTTGCCAGGGGGCTCTGTAGGCTCAGGGATTCTTTCAGTGCAGTTCAGAGGGCCTCCACAGAGGGAGAGCCACGTTGAATGTAATACTGGCAAAAACGTTGTCCTGGGGCTGCTTTACAGCGGTAGAAATCAAGCTATGCAAGCGAGGATCAGTTCATTGCCTTTCCCTCTGCATAGAAAGGGTTGACCCCAACAGCCTGTTCTGCGCTGTGTTGCTCGGAAAACAAAAAGGGGACTCACGGCACCCACGCTCTCCCTCAGAAGGGAATTCATACGTGTCTCTCTGAGGCCTCTGGAGAGCCGTAGAGGATTTAAAGCACTCTATCGAGTCAGGGTTCATGGAGATGGCTGCACAGCACACTTTGCTGATAGGAAACGCTCGTGCTTACCTTGAGGCCTGGGGGTCACGTTTACTTCGCACTTTAGCTAGGGCAAGCGGTGGGGTGAACTCCTAGCAAGGCACAGGCGACCACCTGGATTCATAGGAGAAAACTCACTTTCTTCCCTGAGGCATTCCTAGCAGTGACTAGAAGACGGGTAACAGCACTGTCTTTCAGTCAGCCTTGAGGCCGCCACTATCTACCTTTCAAAAGGGGGAAAATACTGCCGTTTTCCAGGCTTCTCCATTATACACCGGATCACCCAGCACATATACCTCTCTTCTCTGACAAGCCAAAGGAGGCCCTTGGAACACAATTCGCCCTTCTGCGATGAAACATTGGGATGCAGTGTGTTCTGCATGTGCTGAATGGCATAATCCTCTAAATGCCCTCAGGAGGCCTAGGTGACTTTGCAAGTTCCAAATGCCTAGCAAGGCTCACGGTCAATCTCTACATTATTTCGGGCTGGACCTAAAGTCTACTTTCTGCCTCACTTAGAGAGACGTCGAGCAGGAGACCCCAAAGTGGATTGGAGCCCCGGTGGTTTCTTTCAGGGCAGCTTAGGTGTCCTCAACGTGGCAGACCCGCATGGAAAGAAAGCCGGCCCAAGAACCGTGCTCCTGGGGCTGTTTCAAAGCTGTGGAACGCTAGCCATAGAGAACAGATGAGTTGCCGGCCCTTTCACCTGCATAGTGAGGGATGGTCCCAGAGCCGTGTATCCCTTGATTGTGCTCAGAAGGCTTCTGGTACACGGTGCACTTCCCTGGAAAGAAATGCCCCCGTGAGAGGCTTGAGCGCTGTGAGGCACACTAAAGCTAAAGCCGTCCATTGACTAAGCCTTCCTGGAAACTGGTGCACCCCTGCCTCTGGTAAAGGGAAAATGTGCACCTTACCTCGAGACTAGAGGTCACATTTAGTTGGCACTTTAGCTACAGTATGCTCTGGGCTGAGCTCCCAGGAAGGAAGCGCAAGCGTTTGGTTTCTTTGGCAAAAGCTCACTGCTCCTCAGAGGCATCTGTGGAGTGTACAGTGTCCTGGTGGTGTGGTGTTCAGGCAGCTTGGAAGCTGCATCGAAGTTGCTTTCCAAAGGGGGAGAGTCGGGCTTCTCTCACATGCTCCAGTTTCCAACTTGACCCCACAGCGCAATTACCATCACTCACTGACTGTCTACTGGAGACTTTCGGCCACACGGGGCCTTTCTATGATCACACTTCGTTGCAGGCGGGGACTTTTGCATGCCGTGCAGAGCTTTACCTGCTTAATGACTTAGTCAGGCCTAGGTGACTTTGGATCGTCCAAAAGTCTCACAAGTTGACCGGTTTTTCTGTTCTTTCTGTCAGGCTGGACCTACAGTGGACCTTGCGTCACAATAGAGAGATGACAGGTAAGAGTTGCCAGGGGGCTCTGTAGGCTCAGGGATTCTTTCAGTGCAGTTCAGAGGGCCTCCACAGAGGGAGAGCCACGTTGAATGTAATACTGGCAAAAACGTTGTCCTGGGGCTGCTTTACAGCGGTAGAAATCAAGCTATGCAAGCGAGGATCAGTTCATTGCCTTTCCCTCTGCATAGAAAGGGTTGACCCCAACAGCCTGTTCTGCGCTGTGTTGCTCGGAAAACAAAAAGGGGACTCACGGCACCCACGCTCTCCCTCAGAAGGGAATTCATACGTGTCTCTCTGAGGCCTCTGGAGAGCCGTAGAGGATTTAAAGCACTCTATCGAGTCAGGGTTCATGGAGATGGCTGCACAGCACACTTTGCTGATAGGAAACGCTCGTGCTTACCTTGAGGCCTGGGGGTCACGTTTACTTCGCACTTTAGCTAGGGCAAGCGGTGGGGTGAACTCCTAGCAAGGCACAGGCGACCACCTGGATTCATAGGAGAAAACTCACTTTCTTCCCTGAGGCATTCCTAGCAGTGACTAGAAGACGGGTAACAGCACTGTCTTTCAGTCAGCCTTGAGGCCGCCACTATCTACCTTTCAAAAGGGGGAAAATACTGCCGTTTTCCAGGCTTCTCCATTATACACCGGATCACCCAGCACATATACCTCTCTTCTCTGACAAGCCAAAGGAGGCCCTTGGAACACAATTCGCCCTTCTGCGATGAAACATTGGGATGCAGTGTGTTCTGCATGTGCTGAATGGCATAATCCTCTAAATGCCCTCAGGAGGCCTAGGTGACTTTGCATGTTCCAAATGCCTAGCAAGGCTCACGGTCAATCTCTACATTATTTCGGGCTGGACCTAAAGTCTACTTTCTGCCTCACTTAGAGAGACGTCGAGCAGGAGACCCCAAAGTGGATTGGAGCCCCGGTGGTTTCTTTCAGGGCAGCTTAGGTGTCCTCAACGTGGCAGACCCGCATGGAAAGAAAGCCGGCCCAAGAACCGTGCTCCTGGGGCTGTTTCAAAGCTGTGGAACGCTAGCCATAGAGAACAGATGAGTTGCCGGCCCTTTCACCTGCATAGTGAGGGATGGTCCCAGAGCCGTGTATCCCTTGATTGTGCTCAGAAGGCTTCTGGTACACGGTGCACTTCCCTGGAAAGAAATGCATCCGTGAGAGGCTTGAGCACTGTGAGGCACACTAAAGCTAAAGCCGTCCATTGACTAAGCCTTCCTGGAAACTGGTGCACCCCTGCCTCTGGTAAAGGGAAAATGTGCACCTTACCTCGAGACTAGAGGTCACATTTAGTTGGCACTTTAGCTACAGTATGCTCTGGGCTGAGCTCCCAGGAAGGAAGCGCAAGCGTTTGGTTTCTTTGGCAAAAGCTCACTGCTCCTCAGAGGCATCTGTGGAGTGTACAGTGTCCTGGTGGTGTGGTGTTCAGGCAGCTTGGAAGCTGCATCGAAGTTGCTTTCCAAAGGGGGAGAGTCGGGCTTCTCTCACATGCTCCAGTTTCCAACTTGACCCCACAGCGCAATTACCATCACTCACTGACTGTCTACTGGAGACTTTCGGCCACACGGGGCCTTTCTATGATCACACTTCGTTGCAGGCGGGGACTTTTGCATGCCGTGCAGAGCTTTACCTGCTTAATGACTTAGTCAGGCCTAGGTGACTTTGGATCGTCCAAAAGTCTCACAAGTTGACCGGTTTTTCTGTTCTTTCTGTCAGGCTGGACCTACAGTGGACCTTGCGTCACAATAGAGAGATGACAGGTAAGAGTTGCCAGGGGGCTCTGTAGGCTCAGGGATTCTTTCAGTGCAGTTCAGAGGGCCTCCACAGAGGGAGAGCCACGTTGAATGTAATACTGGCAAAAACGTTGTCCTGGGGCTGCTTTACAGCGGTAGAAATCAAGCTATGCAAGCGAGGATCAGTTCATTGCCTTTCCCTCTGCATAGAAAGGGTTGACCCCAACAGCCTGTTCTGCGCTGTGTTGCTCGGAAAACAAAAAGGGGACTCACGGCACCCACGCTCTCCCTCAGAAGGGAATTCATACGTGTCTCTCTGAGGCCTCTGGAGAGCCGTAGAGGATTTAAAGCACTCTATCGAGTCAGGGTTCATGGAGATGGCTGCACAGCACACTTTGCTGATAGGAAACGCTCGTGCTTACCTTGAGGCCTGGGGGTCACGTTTACTTCGCACTTTAGCTAGGGCAAGCGGTGGGGTGAACTCCTAGCAAGGCACAGGCGACCACCTGGATTCATAGGAGAAAACTCACTTTCTTCCCTGAGGCATTCCTAGCAGTGACTAGAAGACGGGTAACAGCACTGTCTTTCAGTCAGCCTTGAGGCCGCCACTATCTACCTTTCAAAAGGGGGAAAATACTGCCGTTTTCCAGGCTTCTCCATTATACACCGGATCACCCAGCACATATACCTCTCTTCTCTGACAAGCCAAAGGAGGCCCTTGGAACACAATTCGCCCTTCTGCGATGAAACATTGGGATGCAGTGTGTTCTGCATGTGCTGAATGGCATAATCCTCTAAATGCCCTCAGGAGGCCTAGGTGACTTTGCATGTTCCAAATGCCTAGCAAGGCTCACGGTCAATCTCTACTTTATTTCGGGCTGGACCTAAAGTCTACTTTCTGCCTCACTTAGAGAGACGTCGAGCAGGAGACCCCAAAGTGGATTGGAGCCCCGGTGGTTTCTTTCAGGGCAGCTTAGGTGTCCTCAACGTGGCAGACCCGCATGGAAAGAAAGCCGGCCCAAGAACCGTGCTCCTGGGGCTGTTTCAAAGCTGTGGAACGCTAGCCATAGAGAACAGATGAGTTGCCGGCCCTTTCACCTGCATAGTGAGGGATGGTCCCAGAGCCGTGTATCCCTTGATTGTGCTCAGAAGGCTTCTGGTACACGGTGCACTTCCCTGGAAAGAAATGCCCCCGTGAGAGGCTTGAGCGCTGTGAGGCACACTAAAGCTAAAGCCGTCCATTGACTAAGCCTTCCTGGAAACTGGTGCACCCCTGCCTCTGGTAAAGGGAAAATGTGCACCTTACCTCGAGACTAGAGGTCACATTTAGTTGGCACTTTAGCTACAGTATGCTCTGGGCTGAGCTCCCAGGAAGGAAGCGCAAGCGTTTGGTTTCTTTGGCAAAAGCTCACTGCTCCTCAGAGGCATCTGTGCAGTGAACAGTGTCCTGGTGGTGTGGTGTTCAGGCAGCTTGGAAGCTGCATCGAAGTTGCTTTCCAAAGGGGGAGAGTCGGGCTTCTCTCACATGCTCCAGTTTCCAACTTGACCCCACAGCGCAATTACCATCACTCACTGACTGACTACTGGAGACTTTCGGCCACACGGGGCCTTTCTATGATCACACTTCGTTGCAGGCGGGGACTTTTGCATGCCGTGCAGAGCATTACCTGCTTAAAGACTTAGTCAGGCCTAGGTGACTTTGGATCGTCCAAAAGTCTCACAAGTTGACCGGTTTTTCTGTTCTTTCTGTCAGGCTGGACCTACAGTGGACCTTGCGTCACAATAGAGAGATGACAGGTAAGAGTTGCCAGGGGGCTCTGTAGGCTCAGGGATTCTTTCAGTGCAGTTCAGAGGGCCTCCACAGAGGGAGAGCCACGTTGAATGTAATACTGGCATAAACGTTGTCCTGGGGCTGCTTTACAGCGGTAGAAATCAAGCTATGCAAGCGAGGATCAGTTCATTGCCTTTCCCTCTGCATAGAAAGGGTTGACCCCAACAGCCTGTTCTGCGCTGTGTTGCTCGGAAAACAAAAAGGGGACTCACGGCACCCACGCTCTCCCTCAGAAGGGAATTCATACGTGTCTCTCTGAGGCCTCCGGAGAGCCGTAGAGGATTTAAAGCACTCTATCGAGTCAGGGTTCATGGAGATGGCTGCACAGCAAACTTTGCTGATAGGAAACGCTCGTGCTTACCTTGAGGCCTGGGGGTCACGTTTACTTCGCACTTTAGCTAGGGCAAGCGGTGGGGTGAACTCCTAGCAAGGCACAGGCGACCACCTGGATTCATAGGAGAAAACTCACTTTCTTCCCTGAGGCATTCCTAGCAGTGACTAGAAGACGGGTAACAGCACTGTCTTTCAGTCAGCCTTGAGGCCGCCACTATCTACCTTTCAAAAGGGGGAAAATACTGCCGTTTTCCAGGCTTCTCCATTATACACCGGATCACCCAGCACATATACCTCTCTTCTCTGACAAGCCAAAGGAGGCCCTTGGAACACAATTCGCCCTTCTGCGATGAAACATTGGGATGCAGTGTGTTCTGCATGTGCTGAATGGCATAATCCTCTAAATGCCCTCAGGAGGCCTAGGTGACTTTGCATGTTCCAAATGCCTAGCAAGGCTCACGGTCAATCTCTACTTTATTTCGGGCTGGACCTAAAGTCTACTTTCTGCCTCACTTAGAGAGACGTCGAGCAGGAGACCCCAAAGTGGATTGGAGCCCCGGTGGTTTCTTTCAGGGCAGCTTAGGTGTCCTCAACGTGGCAGACCCGCATGGAAAGAAAGCCGGCCCAAGAACCGTGCTCCTGGGGCTGTTTCAAAGCTGTGGAACGCTAGCCATAGAGAACAGATTAGTTGCCGGCCCTTTCACCTGCATAGTGAGGGATGGTCCCAGAGCCGTGTATCCCTTGATTGTGCTCAGAAGGCTTCTGGTACACGGTGCACTTCCCTGGAAAGAAATGCCCCCGTGAGAGGCTTGAGCGCTGTGAGGCACACTAAAGCTAAAGCCGTCCATTGACTAAGCCTTCCTGGAAACTGGTGCACCCCTGCCTCTGGTAAAGGGAAAATGTGCACCTTACCTCGAGACTAGAGGTCACATTTAGTTGGCACTTTAGCTACAGTATGCTCTGGGCTGAGCTCCCAGGAAGGAAGCGCAAGCGTTTGGTTTCTTTGGCAAAAGCTCACTGCTCCTCAGAGGCATCTGTGCAGTGAACAGTGTCCTGGTGGTGTGGTGTTCAGGCAGCTTGGAAGCTGCATCGAAGTTGCTTTCCAAAGGGGGAGAGTCGGGCTTCTCTCACATGCTCCAGTTTCCAACTTGACCCCACAGCGCAATTACCATCACTCACTGACTGTCTACTGGAGACATTCGGCCACACGGGGCCTTTCTATGATCACACTTCGTTGCAGGCGGGGACTTTTGCATGCCGTGCAGAGCATTACCTACTTAATGACTTAGTCAGGCCTAGGTGACTTTGGATCGTCCAAAAGTCTCACAAGTTGACCGGTTTTTCTGTTCTTTCTGTCAGGCTGGACCTACAGTGGACCTTGCGTCACAATAGAGAGATGACAGGTAAGAGTTGCCAGGGGGCTCTGTAGGCTCAGGGATTCTTTCAGTGCAGTTCAGAGGGCCTCCACAGAGGGAGAGCCACGTTGAATGTAATACTGGCAAAAACGTTGTCCTGGGGCTGCTTTACAGCGGTAGAAATCAAGCTATGCAAGCGAGGATCAGTTCATTGCCTTTCCCTCTGCATAGAAAGGGTTGACCCCAACAGCCTGTTCTGCGCTGTGTTGCTCGGAAAACAAAAAGGGGACTCACGGCACCCACGCTCTCCCTCAGAAGGGAATTCATACGTGTCTCTCTGAGGCCTCCGGAGAGCCGTAGAGGATTTAAAGCACTCTATCGAGTCAGGGTTCATGGAGATGGCTGCACAGCAAACTTTGCTGATAGGAAACGCTCGTGCTTACCTTGAGGCCTGGGGGTCACGTTTACTTCGCACTTTAGCTAGGGCAAGCGGTGGGGTGAACTCCTAGCAAGGCACAGGCGACCACCTGGATTCATAGGAGAAAACTCACTTTCTTCCCTGAGGCATTCTTAGCAGTGACTAGAAGACGGGTAACAGCACTGTCTTTCAGTGAGCCTTGAGGCCGCCACTATGTACCTTTCAAATGGGGGAAAATACTGCCTTTTTCCAGGCTTCTCAATTATACACCGGATCACCCAGCACATATACCTCTCTTCTCTGACAAGCCAAAGGAGGCCCTTGGAACACAATTCGCCCTTCTGCGATGAAACTTTGGGATGCAGTGTGTTCTGCATGTGCTGATTGGCATAATCCTCTAAATGCCCTCAGGAGGCCTAGGTGACTTTGCATGTTCCAAATGCCTAGCAAGGCTCACGGTCAATCTCTACTTTATTTCGGGCTGGACCTAAAGTCTACTTTCTGCCTCACTTAGAGAGACGTCGAGCAGGAGACCCCAAAGTGGATTGGAGCCCCGGTGGTTTCTTTCAGGGCAGCTTAGGTGTCCTCAACGTGGCAGACCCGCATGGAAAGAAAGCCGGCCCAAGAACCGTGCTTCTGGGGCTGTTTCAAAGCTGTGGAACGCTAGCCATAGAGAACAGATTAGTTGCCGGCCCTTTCACCTGCATAGTGAGGGATGGTCCCAGAGCCGTGTATCCCTTGATTGTGCTCAGAAGGCTTCTGGTACACGGTGCACTTCTTGGAAAGAAATGCCCCCGTGAGAGGCTTGAGCGCTGTGAGGCACACTAAAGCTAAAGCCGTCCATTGACTAAGCCTTCCTGGAAACTGGTGCACCCCTGCCTCTGGTAAAGGGAAAATGTGCACCTTACCTCGAGACTAGAGGTCACATTTAGTTGGCACTTTAGCTACAGTATGCTCTGGGCTGAGCTCCCAGGAAGGAAGCGCAAGCGTTTGGTTTCTTTGGCAAAAGCTCACTGCTCCTCAGAGGCATCTGTGCAGTGAACAGTGTCCTGGTGGTGTGGTGTTCAGGCAGCTTGGAAGCTGCATCGAAGTTGCTTTCCAAAGGGGGAGAGTCGGGCTTCTCTCACATGCTCCAGTTTCCAACTTGACCCCACAGCGCAATTACCATCACTCACTGACTGACTACTGGAGACTTTCGGCCACACGGGGCCTTTCTATGATCACACTTCGTTGCAGGCGGGGACTTTTGCATGCCGTGCAGAGCATTACCTGCTTAAAGACTTAGTCAGGCCTAGGTGACTTTGGATCGTCCAAAAGTCTCACAAGTTGACCGGTTTTTCTGTTCTTTCTGTCAGGCTGGACCTACAGTGGACCTTGCGTCACAATAGAGAGATGACAGGTAAGAGTTGCCAGGGGGCTCTGTAGGCTCAGGGATTCTTTCAGTGCAGTTCAGAGGGCCTCCACAGAGGGAGAGCCACGTTGAATGTAATACTGGCAAAAACGTTGTCCTGGGGCTGCTTTACAGCGGTAGAAATCAAGCTATGCAAGCGAGGATCAGTTCATTGCCTTTCCCTCTGCATAAAAAGGGTTGACCCCAACAGCCTGTTCTGCGCTGTGTTGCTCGGAAAACAAAAAGGGGACTCACGGCACCCACGCTCTCCCTCAGAAGGGAATTCATACGTGTCTCTCTGAGGCCTCCGGAGAGCCGTAGAGGATTTAAAGCACTCTATCGAGTCAGGGTTCATGGAGATGGCTGCACAGCAAACTTTGCTGATAGGAAACGCTCGTGCTTACCTTGAGGCCTGGGGGTCACGTTTACTTCGCACTTTAGCTAGGGCAAGCGGTGGGGTGAACTCCTAGCAAGGCACAGGCGACCACCTGGATTCATAGGAGAAAACTCACTTTCTTCCCTGAGGCATTCCTAGCAGTGACTAGAAGACGGGTAACAGCACTGTCTTTCAGTGAGCCTTGAGGCCGCCACTATGTACCTTTCAAATGGGGGAAAATACTGCCTTTTTCCAGGCTTCTCAATTATACACCGGATCACCCAGCACATATACCTCTCTTCTCTGACAAGCCAAAGGAGGCCCTTGGAACACAATTCGGCCTTCTGCGATGAAACTTTGGGATGCAGTGTGTTCTGCATGTGCTGATTGGCATAATCCTCTAAATGCCCTCAGGAGGCCTAGGTGACTTTGCATGTTCCAAATGCCTAGCAAGGCTCACGGTCAATCTCTACTTTATTTCGGGCTGGACCTAAAGTCTACTTTCTGCCTCACTTAGAGAGACGTCGAGCAGGAGACCCCAAAGTGGATTGGAGCCCCGGTGGTTTCTTTCAGGGCAGCTTAGGTGTCCTCAACGTGGCAGACCCGCATGGAAAGAAAGCCGGCCCAAGAACCGTGCTCCGGGGGCTGTTTCAAAGCTGTGGAACGCTAGCCATAGAGAACAGATTAGTTGCCGGCCCTTTCACCTGCATAGTGAGGGATGGTCCCAGAGCCGTGTATCCCTTGATTGTGCTCAGAAGGCTTCTGGTACACGGTGCACTTCCTTGGAAAGAAATGCCCTCGTGAGAGGCTTGAGCGCTGTGAGGCACACTAAAGCTAAAGCCGTCCATTGACTAAGCCTTCCTGGAAACTGGTGCACCCCTGCCTCTGGTAAAGGGAAAATGTGCACCTTACCTCGAGACTAGAGGTCACATTTAGTTGGCACTTTAGCTACAGTATGCTCTGGGCTGAGCTCCCAGGAAGGAAGCGCAAGCGTTTGGTTTCTTTGGCAAAAGCTCACTGCTCCTCAGAGGCATCTGTGCAGTGAACAGTGTCCTGGTGGTGTGGTGTTCAGGCAGCTTGGAAGCTGCATCGAAGTTGCTTTCCAAAGGGGGAGAGTCGGGCTTCTCTCACATGCTCCAGTTTCCAACTTGACCCCACAGCGCAATTACCATCACTCACTGACTGTCTACTGGAGACTTTCGGCCACACGGGGCCTTTCTATGATCACACTTCGTTGCAGGCGGGGACTTTTGCATGCCGTGCAGAGCATTACCTGCTTAATGACTTAGTCAGGCCTAGGTGACTTTGGATCGTCCAAAAGTCTCACAAGTTGACCGGTTTTTCTGTTCTTTCTGTCAGGCTGGACCTACAGTGGACCTTGCGTCACAATAGAGAGATGACAGGTAAGAGTTGCCAGGGGGCTCTGTAGGCTCAGGGATTCTTTCAGTGCAGTTCAGAGGGCCTCCACAGAGGGAGAGCCACGTTGAATGTAATACGGGCAAAAACGTTGTCCTGGGGCTGCTTTACAGCGGTAGAAATCAAGCTATGCAAGCGAGGATCAGTTCATTGCCTTTCCCTCTGCATAGAAAGGGTTGACCCCAACAGCCTGTTCTGCGCTGTGTTGCTCGGAAAACAAAAAGGGGACTCACGGCACCCACGCTCTCCCTCAGAAGGGAATTCATACGTGTCTCTCTGAGGCCTCCGGAGAGCCGTAGAGGATTTAAAGCACTCTATCGAGTCAGGGTTCATGGAGATGGCTGCACAGCAAACTTTGCTGATAGGAAACGCTCGTGCTTACCTTGAGGCCTGGGGGTCACGTTTACTTCGCACTTTAGCTAGGGCAAGCGGTGGGGTGAACTCCTAGCAAGGCACAGGCGACCACCTGGATTCATAGGAGAAAACTCACTTTCTTCCCTGAGGCATTCTTAGCAGTGACTAGAAGACGGGTAACAGCACTGTCTTTCAGTGAGCCTTGAGGCCGCCACTATGTACCTTTCAAATGGGGGAAAATACTGCCTTTTTCCAGGCTTCTCAATTATACACCGGATCACCCAGCACATATACCTCTCTTCTCTGACAAGCCAAAGGAGGCCCTTGGAACACAATTCGCCCTTCTGCGATGAAACTTTGGGATGCAGTGTGTTCTGCATGTGCTGATTGGCATAATCCTCTAAATGCCCTCAGGAGGCCTAGGTGACTTTGCATGTTCCAAATGCCTAGCAAGGCTCACGGTCAATCTCTACTTTATTTCGGGCTGGACCTAAAGTCTACTTTCTGCCTCACTTAGAGAGACGTCGAGCAGGAGACCCCAAAGTGGATTGGAGCCCCGGTGGTTTCTTTCAGGGCAGCTTAGGTGTCCTCAACGTGGCAGACCCGCATGGAAAGAAAGCCGGCCCAAGAACCGTGCTCCTGGGGCTGTTTCAAAGCTGTGGAACGCTAGCCATAGAGAACAGATTAGTTGCCGGCCCTTTCACCTGCATAGTGAGGGATGGTCCCAGAGCCGTGTATCCCTTGATTGTGCTCAGAAGGCTTCTGGTACACGGTGCACTTCTTGGAAAGAAATGCCCCCGTGAGAGGCTTGAGCGCTGTGAGGCACACTAAAGCTAAAGCCGTCCATTGACTAAGCCTTCCTGGAAACTGGTGCACCCCTGCCTCTGGTAAAGGGAAAATGTGCACCTTACCTCGAGACTAGAGGTCACATTTAGTTGGCACTTTAGCTACAGTATGCTCTGGGCTGAGCTCCCAGGAAGGAAGCGCAAGCGTTTGGTTTCTTTGGCAAAAGCTCACTGCTCCTCAGAGGCATCTGTGCAGTGAACAGTGTCCTGGTGGTGTGGTGTTCAGGCAGCTTGGAAGCTGCATCGAAGTTGCTTTCCAAAGGGGGAGAGTCGGGCTTCTCTCACATGCTCCAGTTTCCAACTTGACCCCACAGCGCAATTACCATCACTCACTGACTGACTACTGGAGACTTTCGGCCACACGGGGCCTTTCTATGATCACACTTCGTTGCAGGCGGGGACTTTTGCATGCCGTGCAGAGCATTACCTGCTTAAAGACTTAGTCAGGCCTAGGTGACTTTGGATCGTCCAAAAGTCTCACAAGTTGACCGGTTTTTCTGTTCTTTCTGTCAGGCTGGACCTACAGTGGACCTTGCGTCACAATAGAGAGATGACAGGTAAGAGTTGCCAGGGGGCTCTGTAGGCTCAGGGATTCTTTCAGTGCAGTTCAGAGGGCCTCCACAGAGGGAGAGCCACGTTGAATGTAATACTGGCAAAAACGTTGTCCTGGGGCTGCTTTACAGCGGTAGAAATCAAGCTATGCAAGCGAGGATCAGTTCATTGCCTTTCCCTCTGCATAAAAAGGGTTGACCCCAACAGCCTGTTCTGCGCTGTGTTGCTCGGAAAACAAAAAGGGGACTCACGGCACCCACGCTCTCCCTCAGAAGGGAATTCATACGTGTCTCTCTGAGGCCTCCGGAGAGCCGTAGAGGATTTAAAGCACTCTATCGAGTCAGGGTTCATGGAGATGGCTGCACAGCAAACTTTGCTGATAGGAAACGCTCGTGCTTACCTTGAGGCCTGGGGGTCACGTTTACTTCGCACTTTAGCTAGGGCAAGCGGTGGGGTGAACTCCTAGCAAGGCACAGGCGACCACCTGGATTCATAGGAGAAAACTCACTTTCTTCCCTGAGGCATTCCTAGCAGTGACTAGAAGACGGGTAACAGCACTGTCTTTCAGTGAGCCTTGAGGCCGCCACTATGTACCTTTCAAATGGGGGAAAATACTGCCTTTTTCCAGGCTTCTCAATTATACACCGGATCACCCAGCACATATACCTCTCTTCTCTGACAAGCCAAAGGAGGCCCTTGGAACACAATTCGGCCTTCTGCGATGAAACTTTGGGATGCAGTGTGTTCTGCATGTGCTGATTGGCATAATCCTCTAAATGCCCTCAGGAGGCCTAGGTGACTTTGCATGTTCCAAATGCCTAGCAAGGCTCACGGTCAATCTCTACTTTATTTCGGGCTGGACCTAAAGTCTACTTTCTGCCTCACTTAGAGAGACGTCGAGCAGGAGACCCCAAAGTGGATTGGAGCCCCGGTGGTTTCTTTCAGGGCAGCTTAGGTGTCCTCAACGTGGCAGACCCGCATGGAAAGAAAGCCGGCCCAAGAACCGTGCTCCGGGGGCTGTTTCAAAGCTGTGGAACGCTAGCCATAGAGAACAGATTAGTTGCCGGCCCTTTCACCTGCATAGTGAGGGATGGTCCCAGAGCCGTGTATCCCTTGATTGTGCTCAGAAGGCTTCTGGTACACGGTGCACTTCCTTGGAAAGAAATGCCCCCGTGAGAGGCTTGAGCGCTGTGAGGCACACTAAAGCTAAAGCCGTCCATTGACTAAGCCTTCCTGGAAACTGGTGCACCCCTGCCTCTGGTAAAGGGAAAATGTGCACCTTACCTCGAGACTAGAGGTCACATTTAGTTGGCACTTTAGCTACAGTATGCTCTGGGCTGAGCTCCCAGGAAGGAAGCGCAAGCGTTTGGTTTCTTTGGCAAAAGCTCACTGCTCCTCAGAGGCATCTGTGCAGTGAACAGTGTCCTGGTGGTGTGGTGTTCAGGCAGCTTGGAAGCTGCATCGAAGTTGCTTTCCAAAGGGGGAGAGTCGGGCTTCTCTCACATGCTCCAGTTTCCAACTTGACCCCACAGCGCAATTACCATCACTCACTGACTGTCTACTGGAGACTTTCGGCCACACGGGGCCTTTCTATGATCACACTTCGTTGCAGGCGGGGACTTTTGCATGCCGTGCAGAGCATTACCTGCTTAAAGACTTAGTCAGGCCTAGGTGACTTTGGATCGTCCAAAAGTCTCACAAGTTGACCGGTTTTTCTGTTCTTTCTGTCAGGCTGGACCTACAGTGGACCTTGCGTCACAATAGAGAGATGACAGGTAAGAGTTGCCAGGGGGCTCTGTAGGCTCAGGGATTCTTTCAGTGCAGTTCAGAGGGCCTCCACAGAGGGAGAGCCACGTTGAATGTAATACGGGCAAAAACGTTGTCCTGGGGCTGCTTTACAGCGGTAGAAATCAAGCTATGCAAGCGAGGATCAGTTCATTGCCTTTCCCTCTGCATAGAAAGGGTTGACCCCAACAGCCTGTTCTGCGCTGTGTTGCTCGGAAAACAAAAAGGGGACTCACGGCACCCACGCTCTCCCTCAGAAGGGAATTCATACGTGTCTCTCTGAGGCCTCTGGAGAGCCGTAGAGGATTTAAAGCACTCTATCGAGTCAGGGTTCATGGAGATGGCTGCACAGCAAACTTTGCTGATAGGAAACGCTCGTGCTTACCTTGAGGCCTGGGGGTCACGTTTACTTCGCACTTTAGCTAGGGCAAGCGGTGGGGTGAACTCCTAGCAAGGCACAGGCGACCACCTGGATTCATAGGAGAAAACTCACTTTCTTCCCTGAGGCATTCCTAGCAGTGACTAGAAGACGGGTAACAGCACTGTCTTTCAGTCAGCCTTGAGGCCGCCACTATCTACCTTTCAAAAGGGGGAAAATACTGCCGTTTTCCAGGCTTCTCAATTATACACCGGATCACCCAGCACATATACCTCTCTTCTCTGACAAGCCAAAGGAGGCCCTTGGAACACAATTCGCCCTTCTGCGATGAAACATTGGGATGCAGTGTGTTCTGCATGTGCTGAATGGCATAATCCTCTAAATGCCCTCAGGAGGCCTAGGTGACTTTGCATGTTCCAAATGCCTAGCAAGGCTCACGGTCAATCTCTACATTATTTCGGGCTGGACCTAAAGTCTACTTTCTGCCTCACTTAGAGAGACGTCGAGCAGGAGACCCCAAAGTGGATTGGAGCCCCGGTGGTTTCTTTCAGGGCAGCTTAGGTGTCCTCAACGTGGCAGACCCGCATGGAAAGAAAGCCGGCCCAAGAACCGTGCTCCGGGGGCTGTTTCAAAGCTGTGGAACGCTAGCCATAGAGAACAGATTAGTTGCCGGCCCTTTCACCTGCATAGTGAGGGATGGTCCCAGAGCCGTGTATCCCTTGATTGTGCTCAGAAGGCTTCTGGTACACGGTGCACTTCCTTGGAAAGAAATGCCCCCGTGAGAGGCTTGAGCGCTGTGAGGCACACTAAAGCTAAAGCCGTCCATTGACTAAGCCTTCCTGGAAACTGGTGCACCCCTGCCTCTGGTAAAGGGAAAATGTGCACCTTACCTCGAGACTAGAGGTCACATTTAGTTGGCACTTTAGCTACAGTATGCTCTGGGCTGAGCTCCCAGGAAGGAAGCGCAAGCGTTTGGTTTCTTTGGCAAAAGCTCACTGCTCCTCAGAGGCATCTGTGCAGTGAACAGTGTCCTGGTGGTGTGGTGTTCAGGCAGCTTGGAAGCTGCATCGAAGTTGCTTTCCAAAGGGGGAGAGTCGGGCTTCTCTCACATGCTCCAGTTTCCAACTTGACCCCACAGCGCAATTACCATCACTCACTGACTGTCTACTGGAGACTTTCGGCCACACGGGGCCTTTCTATGATCACACTTCGTTGCAGGCGGGGACTTTTGCATGCCGTGCAGAGCATTACCTGCTTAATGACTTAGTCAGGCCTAGGTGACTTTGGATCGTCCAAAAGTCTCACAAGTTGACCGGTTTTTCTGTTCTTTCTGTCAGGCTGGACCTACAGTGGACCTTGCGTCACAA
This sequence comes from Mesoplodon bidens, assembly GCF_964165515.1. Lineage (NCBI taxonomy): Eukaryota > Metazoa > Chordata > Mammalia > Artiodactyla > Ziphiidae > Mesoplodon > Mesoplodon bidens. The sequence continues at coordinate 180,902 of NW_027671778.1, read as the reverse complement.
TAGAGAGATGACAGGTAAGAGTTGCCAGGGGGCTCTGTAGGCTCAGGGATTCTTTCAGTGCAGTTCAGAGGGCCTCCACAGAGGGAGAGCCACGTTGAATGTAATACTGGCAAAAACGTTGTCCTGGGGCTGCTTTACAGCGGTAGAAATCAAGCTATGCAAGCGAGGATCAGTTCATTGCCTTTCCCTCTGCATAGAAAGGGTTGACCCCAACAGCCTGTTCTGCGCTGTGTTGCTCGGAAAACAAAAAGGGGACTCACGGCACCCACGCTCTCCCTCAGAAGGGAATTCATACGTGTCTCTCTGAGGCCTCTGGAGAGCCGTAGAGGATTTAAAGCACTCTATCGAGTCAGGGTTCATGGAGATGGCTGCACAGCAAACTTTGCTGATAGGAAACGCTCGTGCTTACCTTGAGGCCTGGGGGTCACGTTTACTTCGCACTTTAGCTAGGGCAAGCGGTGGGGTGAACTCCTAGCAAGGCACAGGCGACCACCTGGATTCATAGGAGAAAACTCACTTTCTTCCCTGAGGCATTCCTAGCAGTGACTAGAAGACGGGTAACAGCACTGTCTTTCAGTCAGCCTTGAGGCCGCCACTATCTACCTTTCAAAAGGGGGAAAATACTGCCGTTTTCCAGGCTTCTCAATTATACACCGGATCACCCAGCACATATACCTCTCTTCTCTGACAAGCCAAAGGAGGCCCTTGGAACACAATTCGCCCTTCTGCGATGAAACATTGGGATGCAGTGTGTTCTGCATGTGCTGAATGGCATAATCCTCTAAATGCCCTCAGGAGGCCTAGGTGACTTTGCATGTTCCAAATGCCTAGCAAGGCTCACGGTCAATCTCTACATTATTTCGGGCTGGACCTAAAGTCTACTTTCTGCCTCACTTAGAGAGACGTCGAGCAGGAGACCCCAAAGTGGATTGGAGCCCCGGTGGTTTCTTTCAGGGCAGCTTAGGTGTCCTCAACGTGGCAGACCCGCATGGAAAGAAAGCCGGCCCAAGAACCGTGCTCCTGGGGCTGTTTCAAAGCTGTGGAACGCTAGCCATAGAGAACAGATTAGTTGCCGGCCCTTTCACCTGCATAGTGAGGGATGGTCCCAGAGCCGTGTATCCCTTGATTGTGCTCAGAAGGCTTCTGGTACACGGTGCACTTCCCTGGAAAGAAATGCCCCCGTGAGAGGCTTGAGCGCTGTGAGGCACACTAAAGCTAAAGCCGTCCATTGACTAAGCCTTCCTGGAAACTGGTGCACCCCTGCCTCTGGTAAAGGGAAAATGTGCACCTTACCTCGAGACTAGAGGTCACATTTAGTTGGCACTTTAGCTACAGTATGCTCTGGGCTGAGCTCCCAGGAAGGAAGCGCAAGCGTTTGGTTTCTTTGGCAAAAGCTCACTGCTCCTCAGAGGCATCTGTGCAGTGAACAGTGTCCTGGTGGTGTGGTGTTCAGGCAGCTTGGAAGCTGCATCGAAGTTGCTTTCCAAAGGGGGAGAGTCGGGCTTCTCTCACATGCTCCAGTTTCCAACTTGACCCCACAGCGCAATTACCATCACTCACTGACTGTCTACTGGAGACTTTCGGCCACACGGGGCCTTTCTATGATCACACTTCGTTGCAGGCGGGGACTTTTGCATGCCGTGCAGAGCATTACCTGCTTAATGACTTAGTCAGGCCTAGGTGACTTTGGATCGTCCAAAAGTCTCACAAGTTGACCGGTTTTTCTGTTCTTTCTGTCAGGCTGGACCTACAGTGGACCTTGCGTCACAATAGAGAGATGACAGGTAAGAGTTGCCAGGGGGCTCTGTAGGCTCAGGGATTCTTTCAGTGCAGTTCAGAGGGCCTCCACAGAGGGAGAGCCACGTTGAATGTAATACGGGCAAAAACGTTGTCCTGGGGCTGCTTTACAGCGGTAGAAATCAAGCTATGCAAGCGAGGATCAGTTCATTGCCTTTCCCTCTGCATAGAAAGGGTTGACCCCAACAGCCTGTTCTGCGCTGTGTTGCTCGGAAAACAAAAAGGGGACTCACGGCACCCACGCTCTCCCTCAGAAGGGAATTCATACGTGTCTCTCTGAGGCCTCTGGAGAGCCGTAGAGGATTTAAAGCACTCTATCGAGTCAGGGTTCATGGAGATGGCTGCACAGCAAACTTTGCTGATAGGAAACGCTCGTGCTTACCTTGAGGCCTGGGGGTCACGTTTACTTCGCACTTTAGCTAGGGCAAGCGGTGGGGTGAACTCCTAGCAAGGCACAGGCGACCACCTGGATTCATAGGAGAAAACTCACTTTCTTCCCTGAGGCATTCCTAGCAGTGACTAGAAGACGGGTAACAGCACTGTCTTTCAGTCAGCCTTGAGGCCGCCACTATCTACCTTTCAAAAGGGGGAAAATACTGCCGTTTTCCAGGCTTCTCAATTATACACCGGATCACCCAGCACATATACCTCTCTTCTCTGACAAGCCAAAGGAGGCCCTTGGAACACAATTCGCCCTTCTGCGATGAAACATTGGGATGCAGTGTGTTCTGCATGTGCTGAATGGCATAATCCTCTAAATGCCCTCAGGAGGCCTAGGTGACTTTGCATGTTCCAAATGCCTAGCAAGGCTCACGGTCAATCTCTACATTATTTCGGGCTGGACCTAAAGTCTACTTTCTGCCTCACTTAGAGAGACGTCGAGCAGGAGACCCCAAAGTGGATTGGAGCCCCGGTGGTTTCTTTCAGGGCAGCTTAGGTGTCCTCAACGTGGCAGACCCGCATGGAAAGAAAGCCGGCCCAAGAACCGTGCTCCTGGGGCTGTTTCAAAGCTGTGGAACGCTAGCCATAGAGAACAGATTAGTTGCCGGCCCTTTCACCTGCATAGTGAGGGATGGTCCCAGAGCCGTGTATCCCTTGATTGTGCTCAGAAGGCTTCTGGTACACGGTGCACTTCCTTGGAAAGAAATGCCCCCGTGAGAGGCTTGAGCGCTGTGAGGCACACTAAAGCTAAAGCCGTCCATTGACTAAGCCTTCCTGGAAACTGGTGCACCCCTGCCTCTGGTAAAGGGAAAATGTGCACCTTACCTCGAGACTAGAGGTCACATTTAGTTGGCACTTTAGCTACAGTATGCTCTGGGCTGAGCTCCCAGGAAGGAAGCGCAAGCGTTTGGTTTCTTTGGCAAAAGCTCACTGCTCCTCAGAGGCATCTGTGCAGTGAACAGTGTCCTGGTGGTGTGGTGTTCAGGCAGCTTGGAAGCTGCATCGAAGTTGCTTTCCAAAGGGGGAGAGTCGGGCTTCTCTCACATGCTCCAGTTTCCAACTTGACCCCACAGCGCAATTACCATCACTCACTGACTGTCTACTGGAGACTTTCGGCCACACGGGGCCTTTCTATGATCACACTTCGTTGCAGGCGGGGACTTTTGCATGCCGTGCAGAGCATTACCTGCTTAATGACTTAGTCAGGCCTAGGTGACTTTGGATCGTCCAAAAGTCTCACAAGTTGACCGGTTTTTCTGTTCTTTCTGTCAGGCTGGACCTACAGTGGACCTTGCGTCACAATAGAGAGATGACAGGTAAGAGTTGCCAGGGGGCTCTGTAGGCTCAGGGATTCTTTCAGTGCAGTTCAGAGGGCCTCCACAGAGGGAGAGCCACGTTGAATGTAATACGGGCAAAAACGTTGTCCTGGGGCTGCTTTACAGCGGTAGAAATCAAGCTATGCAAGCGAGGATCAGTTCATTGCCTTTCCCTCTGCATAGAAAGGGTTGACCCCAACAGCCTGTTCTGCGCTGTGTTGCTCGGAAAACAAAAAGGGGACTCACGGCACCCACGCTCTCCCTCAGAAGGGAATTCATACGTGTCTCTCTGAGGCCTCTGGAGAGCCGTAGAGGATTTAAAGCACTCTATCGAGTCAGGGTTCATGGAGATGGCTGCACAGCACACTTTGCTGATAGGAAACGCTCGTGCTTACCTTGAGGCCTGGGGGTCACGTTTACTTCGCACTTTAGCTAGGGCAAGCGGTGGGGTGAACTCCTAGCAAGGCACAGGCGACCACCTGGATTCATAGGAGAAAACTCACTTTCTTCCCTGAGGCATTCCTAGCAGTGACTAGAAGACGGGTAACAGCACTGTCTTTCAGTCAGCCTTGAGGCCGCCACTATCTACCTTTCAAAAGGGGGAAAATACTGCCGTTTTCCAGGCTTCTCAATTATACACCGGATCACCCAGCACATATACCTCTCTTCTCTGACAAGCCAAAGGAGGCCCTTGGAACACAATTCGCCCTTCTGCGATGAAACATTGGGATGCAGTGTGTTCTGCATGTGCTGATTGGCATAATCCTCTAAATGCCCTCAGGAGGCCTAGGTGACTTTGCATGTTCCAAATGCCTAGCAAGGCTCACGGTCAATCTCTACTTTATTTCGGGCTGGACCTAAAGTCTACTTTCTGCCTCACTTAGAGAGACGTCGAGCAGGAGACCCCAAAGTGGATTGGAGCCCCGGTGGTTTCTTTCAGGGCAGCTTAGGTGTCCTCAACGTGGCAGACCCGCATGGAAAGAAAGCCGGCCCAAGAACCGTGCTCCTGGGGCTGTTTCAAAGCTGTGGAACGCTAGCCATAGAGAACAGATTAGTTGCCGGCCCTTTCACCTGCATAGTGAGGGATGGTCCCAGAGCCGTGTATCCCTTGATTGTGCTCAGAAGGCTTCTGGTACACGGTGCACTTCCCTGGAAAGAAATGCCCCCGTGAGAGGCTTGAGCGCTGTGAGGCACACTAAAGCTAAAGCCGTCCATTGACTAAGCCTTCCTGGAAACTGGTGCACCCCTGCCTCTGGTAAAGGGAAAATGTGCACCTTACCTCGAGACTAGAGGTCACATTTAGTTGGCACTTTAGCTACAGTATGCTCTGGGCTGAGCTCCCAGGAAGGAAGCGCAAGCGTTTGGTTTCTTTGGCAAAAGCTCACTGCTCCTCAGAGGCATCTGTGCAGTGAACAGTGTCCTGGTGGTGTGGTGTTCAGGCAGCTTGGAAGCTGCATCGAAGTTGCTTTCCAAAGGGGGAGAGTCGGGCTTCTCTCACATGCTCCAGTTTCCAACTTGACCCCACAGCGCAATTACCATCACTCACTGACTGTCTACTGGAGACTTTCGGCCACACGGGGCCTTTCTATGATCACACTTCGTTGCAGGCGGGGACTTTTGCATGCCGTGCAGAGCTTTACCTGCTTAATGACTTAGTCAGGCCTAGGTGACTTTGGATCGTCCAAAAGTCTCACAAGTTGACCGGTTTTTCTGTTCTTTCTGTCAGGCTGGACCTACAGTGGACCTTGCGTCACAATAGAGAGATGACAGGTAAGAGTTGCCAGGGGGCTCTGTAGGCTCAGGGATTCTTTCAGTGCAGTTCAGAGGGCCTCCACAGAGGGAGAGCCACGTTGAATGTAATACGGGCAAAAACGTTGTCCTGGGGCTGCTTTACAGCGGTAGAAATCAAGCTATGCAAGCGAGGATCAGTTCATTGCCTTTCCCTCTGCATAGAAAGGGTTGACCCCAACAGCCTGTTCTGCGCTGTGTTGCTCGGAAAACAAAAAGGGGACTCACGGCACCCACGCTCTCCCTCAGAAGGGAATTCATACGTGTCTCTCTGAGGCCTCTGGAGAGCCGTAGAGGATTTAAAGCACTCTATCGAGTCAGGGTTCATGGAGATGGCTGCACAGCAAACTTTGCTGATAGGAAACGCTCGTGCTTACCTTGAGGCCTGGGGGTCACGTTTACTTCGCACTTTAGCTAGGGCAAGCGGTGGGGTGAACTCCTAGCAAGGCACAGGCGACCACCTGGATTCATAGGAGAAAACTCACTTTCTTCCCTGAGGCATTCCTAGCAGTGACTAGAAGACGGGTAACAGCACTGTCTTTCAGTCAGCCTTGAGGCCGCCACTATCTACCTTTCAAAAGGGGGAAAATACTGCCGTTTTCCAGGCTTCTCAATTATACACCGGATCACCCAGCACATATACCTCTCTTCTCTGACAAGCCAAAGGAGGCCCTTGGAACACAATTCGCCCTTCTGCGATGAAACATTGGGATGCAGTGTGTTCTGCATGTGCTGAATGGCATAATCCTCTAAATGCCCTCAGGAGGCCTAGGTGACTTTGCATGTTCCAAATGCCTAGCAAGGCTCACGGTCAATCTCTACTTTATTTCGGGCTGGACCTAAAGTCTACTTTCTGCCTCACTTAGAGAGACGTCGAGCAGGAGACCCCAAAGTGGATTGGAGCCCCGGTGGTTTCTTTCAGGGCAGCTTAGGTGTCCTCAACGTGGCAGACCCGCATGGAAAGAAAGCCGGCCCAAGAACCGTGCTCCTGGGGCTGTTTCAAAGCTGTGGAACGCTAGCCATAGAGAACAGATTAGTTGCCGGCCCTTTCACCTGCATAGTGAGGGATGGTCCCAGAGCCGTGTATCCCTTGATTGTGCTCAGAAGGCTTCTGGTACACGGTGCACTTCCCTGGAAAGAAATGCCCCCGTGAGAGGCTTGAGCGCTGTGAGGCACACTAAAGCTAAAGCCGTCCATTGACTAAGCCTTCCTGGAAACTGGTGCACCCCTGCCTCTGGTAAAGGGAAAATGTGCACCTTACCTCGAGACTAGAGGTCACATTTAGTTGGCACTTTAGCTACAGTATGCTCTGGGCTGAGCTCCCAGGAAGGAAGCGCAAGCGTTTGGTTTCTTTGGCAAAAGCTCACTGCTCCTCAGAGGCATCTGTGCAGTGAACAGTGTCCTGGTGGTGTGGTGTTCAGGCAGCTTGGAAGCTGCATCGAAGTTGCTTTCCAAAGGGGGAGAGTCGGGCTTCTCTCACATGCTCCAGTTTCCAACTTGACCCCACAGCGCAATTACCATCACTCACTGACTGTCTACTGGAGACTTTCGGCCACACGGGGCCTTTCTATGATCACACTTCGTTGCAGGCGGGGACTTTTGCATGCCGTGCAGAGCATTACCTGCTTAATGACTTAGTCAGGCCTAGGTGACTTTGGATCGTCCAAAAGTCTCACAAGTTGACCGGTTTTTCTGTTCTTTCTGTCAGGCTGGACCTACAGTGGACCTTGCGTCACAATAGAGAGATGACAGGTAAGAGTTGCCAGGGGGCTCTGTAGGCTCAGGGATTCTTTCAGTGCAGTTCAGAGGGCCTCCACAGAGGGAGAGCCACGTTGAATGTAATACTGGCAAAAACGTTGTCCTGGGGCTGCTTTACAGCGGTAGAAATCAAGCTATGCAAGCGAGGATCAGTTCATTGCCTTTCCCTCTGCATAGAAAGGGTTGACCCCAACAGCCTGTTCTGCGCTGTGTTGCTCGGAAAACAAAAAGGGGACTCACGGCACCCACGCTCTCCCTCAGAAGGGAATTCATACGTGTCTCTCTGAGGCCTCTGGAGAGCCGTAGAGGATTTAAAGCACTCTATCGAGTCAGGGTTCATGGAGATGGCTGCACAGCAAACTTTGCTGATAGGAAACGCTCGTGCTTACCTTGAGGCCTGGGGGTCACGTTTACTTCGCACTTTAGCTAGGGCAAGCGGTGGGGTGAACTCCTAGCAAGGCACAGGCGACCACCTGGATTCATAGGAGAAAACTCACTTTCTTCCCTGAGGCATTCCTAGCAGTGACTAGAAGACGGGTAACAGCACTGTCTTTCAGTCAGCCTTGAGGCCGCCACTATCTACCTTTCAAAAGGGGGAAAATACTGCCGTTTTCCAGGCTTCTCAATTATACACCGGATCACCCAGCACATATACCTCTCTTCTCTGACAAGCCAAAGGAGGCCCTTGGAACACAATTCGCCCTTCTGCGATGAAACATTGGGATGCAGTGTGTTCTGCATGTGCTGATTGGCATAATCCTCTAAATGCCCTCAGGAGGCCTAGGTGACTTTGCATGTTCCAAATGCCTAGCAAGGCTCACGGTCAATCTCTACTTTATTTCGGGCTGGACCTAAAGTCTACTTTCTGCCTCACTTAGAGAGACGTCGAGCAGGAGACCCCAAAGTGGATTGGAGCCCCGGTGGTTTCTTTCAGGGCAGCTTAGGTGTCCTCAACGTGGCAGACCCGCATGGAAAGAAAGCCGGCCCAAGAACCGTGCTCCTGGGGCTGTTTCAAAGCTGTGGAACGCTAGCCATAGAGAACAGATGAGTTGCCGGCCCTTTCACCTGCATAGTGAGGGATGGTCCCAGAGCCGTGTATCCCTTGATTGTGCTCAGAAGGCTTCTGGTACACGGTGCACTTCCCTGGAAAGAAATGCCCCCGTGAGAGGCTTGAGCGCTGTGAGGCACACTAAAGCTAAAGCCGTCCATTGACTAAGCCTTCCTGGAAACTGGTGCACCCCTGCCTCTGGTAAAGGGAAAATGTGCACCTTACCTCGAGACTAGAGGTCACATTTAGTTGGCACTTTAGCTACAGTATGCTCTGGGCTGAGCTCCCAGGAAGGAAGCGCAAGCGTTTGGTTTCTTTGGCAAAAGCTCACTGCTCCTCAGAGGCATCTGTGCAGTGAACAGTGTCCTGGTGGTGTGGTGTTCAGGCAGCTTGGAAGCTGCATCGAAGTTGCTTTCCAAAGGGGGAGAGTCGGGCTTCTCTCACATGCTCCAGTTTCCAACTTGACCCCACAGCGCAATTACCATCACTCACTGACTGTCTACTGGAGACATTCGGCCACACGGGGCCTTTCTATGATCACACTTCGTTGCAGGCGGGGACTTTTGCATGCCGTGCAGAGCATTACCTGCTTAATGACTTAGTCAGGCCTAGGTGACTTTGGATCGTCCAAAAGTCTCACAAGTTGACCGGTTTTTCTGTTCTTTCTGTCAGGCTGGACCTACAGTGGACCTTGCGTCACAATAGAGAGATGACAGGTAAGAGTTGCCAGGGGGCTCTGTAGGCTCAGGGATTCTTTCAGTGCAGTTCAGAGGGCCTCCACAGAGGGAGAGCCACGTTGAATGTAATACTGGCAAAAACGTTGTCCTGGGGCTGCTTTACAGCGGTAGAAATCAAGCTATGCAAGCGAGGATCAGTTCATTGCCTTTCCCTCTGCATAGAAAGGGTTGACCCCAACAGCCTGTTCTGCGCTGTGTTGCTCGGAAAACAAAAAGGGGACTCACGGCACCCACGCTCTCCCTCAGAAGGGAATTCATACGTGTCTCTCTGAGGCCTCTGGAGAGCCGTAGAGGATTTAAAGCACTCTATCGAGTCAGGGTTCATGGAGATGGCTGCACAGCAAACTTTGCTGATAGGAAACGCTCGTGCTTACCTTGAGGCCTGGGGGTCACGTTTACTTCGCACTTTAGCTAGGGCAAGCGGTGGGGTGAACTCCTAGCAAGGCACAGGCGACCACCTGGATTCATAGGAGAAAACTCACTTTCTTCCCTGAGGCATTCCTAGCAGTGACTAGAAGACGGGTAACAGCACTGTCTTTCAGTCAGCCTTGAGGCCGCCACTATCTACCTTTCAAAAGGGGGAAAATACTGCCGTTTTCCAGGCTTCTCAATTATACACCGGATCACCCAGCACATATACCTCTCTTCTCTGACAAGCCAAAGGAGGCCCTTGGAACACAATTCGCCCTTCTGCGATGAAACATTGGGATGCAGTGTGTTCTGCATGTGCTGAATGGCATAATCCTCTAAATGCCCTCAGGAGGCCTAGGTGACTTTGCATGTTCCAAATGCCTAGCAAGGCTCACGGTCAATCTCTACTTTATTTCGGGCTGGACCTAAAGTCTACTTTCTGCCTCACTTAGAGAGACGTCGAGCAGGAGACCCCAAAGTGGATTGGAGCCCCGGTGGTTTCTTTCAGGGCAGCTTAGGTGTCCTCAACGTGGCAGACCCGCATGGAAAGAAAGCCGGCCCAAGAACCGTGCTCCTGGGGCTGTTTCAAAGCTGTGGAACGCTAGCCATAGAGAACAGATTAGTTGCCGGCCCTTTCACCTGCATAGTGAGGGATGGTCCCAGAGCCGTGTATCCCTTGATTGTGCTCAGAAGGCTTCTGGTACACGGTGCACTTCCCTGGAAAGAAATGCCCCCGTGAGAGGCTTGAGCGCTGTGAGGCACACTAAAGCTAAAGCCGTCCATTGACTAAGCCTTCCTGGAAACTGGTGCACCCCTGCCTCTGGTAAAGGGAAAATGTGCACCTTACCTCGAGACTAGAGGTCACATTTAGTTGGCACTTTAGCTACAGTATGCTCTGGGCTGAGCTCCCAGGAAGGAAGCGCAAGCGTTTGGTTTCTTTGGCAAAAGCTCACTGCTCCTCAGAGGCATCTGTGCAGTGAACAGTGTCCTGGTGGTGTGGTGTTCAGGCAGCTTGGAAGCTGCATCGAAGTTGCTTTCCAAAGGGGGAGAGTCGGGCTTCTCTCACATGCTCCAGTTTCCAACTTGACCCCACAGCGCAATTACCATCACTCACTGACTGTCTACTGGAGACATTCGGCCACACGGGGCCTTTCTATGATCACACTTCGTTGCAGGCGGGGACTTTTGCATGCCGTGCAGAGCATTACCTGCTTAATGACTTAGTCAGGCCTAGGTGACTTTGGATCGTCCAAAAGTCTCACAAGTTGACCGGTTTTTCTGTTCTTTCTGTCAGGCTGGACCTACAGTGGACCTTGCGTCACAATAGAGAGATGACAGGTAAGAGTTGCCAGGGGGCTCTGTAGGCTCAGGGATTCTTTCAGTGCAGTTCAGAGGGCCTCCACAGAGGGAGAGCCACGTTGAATGTAATACTGGCAAAAACGTTGTCCTGGGGCTGCTTTACAGCGGTAGAAATCAAGCTATGCAAGCGAGGATCAGTTCATTGCCTTTCCCTCTGCATAGAAAGGGTTGACCCCAACAGCCTGTTCTGCGCTGTGTTGCTCGGAAAACAAAAAGGGGACTCACGGCACCCACGCTCTCCCTCAGAAGGGAATTCATACGTGTCTCTCTGAGGCCTCTGGAGAGCCGTAGAGGATTTAAAGCACTCTATCGAGTCAGGGTTCATGGAGATGGCTGCACAGCAAACTTTGCTGATAGGAAACGCTCGTGCTTACCTTGAGGCCTGGGGGTCACGTTTACTTCGCACTTTAGCTAGGGCAAGCGGTGGGGTGAACTCCTAGCAAGGCACAGGCGACCACCTGGATTCATAGGAGAAAACTCACTTTCTTCCCTGAGGCATTCCTAGCAGTGACTAGAAGACGGGTAACAGCACTGTCTTTCAGTCAGCCTTGAGGCCGCCACTATCTACCTTTCAAAAGGGGGAAAATACTGCCGTTTTCCAGGCTTCTCAATTATACACCGGATCACCCAGCACATATACCTCTCTTCTCTGACAAGCCAAAGGAGGCCCTTGGAACACAATTCGGCCTTCTGCGATGAAACTTTGGGATGCAGTGTGTTCTGCATGTGCTGAATGGCATAATCCTCTAAATGCCCTCAGGAGGCCTAGGTGACTTTGCATGTTCCAAATGCCTAGCAAGGCTCACGGTCAATCTCTACTTTATTTCGGGCTGGACCTAAAGTCTACTTTCTGCCTCACTTAGAGAGACGTCGAGCAGGAGACCCCAAAGTGGATTGGAGCCCCGGTGGTTTCTTTCAGGGCAGCTTAGGTGTCCTCAACGTGGCAGACCCGCATGGAAAGAAAGCCGGCCCAAGAACCGTGCTCCTGGGGCTGTTTCAAAGCTGTGGAACGCTAGCCATAGAGAACAGATTAGTTGCCGGCCCTTTCACCTGCATAGTGAGGGATGGTCCCAGAGCCGTGTATCCCTTGATTGTGCTCAGAAGGCTTCTGGTACACGGTGCACTTCCCTGGAAAGAAATGCCCCCGTGAGAGGCTTGAGCGCTGTGAGGCACACTAAAGCTAAAGCCGTCCATTGACTAAGCCTTCCTGGAAACTGGTGCACCCCTGCCTCTGGTAAAGGGAAAATGTGCACCTTACCTCGAGACTAGAGGTCACATTTAGTTGGCACTTTAGCTACAGTATGCTCTGGGCTGAGCTCCCAGGAAGGAAGCGCAAGCGTTTGGTTTCTTTGGCAAAAGCTCACTGCTCCTCAGAGGCATCTGTGCAGTGAACAGTGTCCTGGTGGTGTGGTGTTCAGGCAGCTTGGAAGCTGCATCGAAGTTGCTTTCCAAAGGGGGAGAGTCGGGCTTCTCTCACATGCTCCAGTTTCCAACTTGACCCCACAGCGCAATTACCATCACTCACTGACTGTCTACTGGAGACTTTCGGCCACACGGGGCCTTTCTATGATCACACTTCGTTGCAGGCGGGGACTTTTGCATGCCGTGCAGAGCATTACCTGCTTAATGACTTAGTCAGGCCTAGGTGACTTTGGATCGTCCAAAAGTCTCACAAGTTGACCGGTTTTTCTGTTCTTTCTGTCAGGCTGGACCTACAGTGGACCTTGCGTCACAATAGAGAGATGACAGGTAAGAGTTGCCAGGGGGCTCTGTAGGCTCAGGGATTCTTTCAGTGCAGTTCAGAGGGCCTCCACAGAGGGAGAGCCACGTTGAATGTAATCCTGGCAAAAACGTTGTCCTGGGGCTGCTTTACAGCGGTAGAAATCAAGCTATGCAAGCGAGGATCAGTTCATTGCCTTTCCCTCTGCATAGAAAGGGTTGACCCCAACAGCCTGTTCTGCGCTGTGTTGCTCGGAAAACAAAAAGGGGACTCACGGCACCCACGCTCTCCCTCAGAAGGGAATTCATACGTGTCTCTCTGAGGCCTCTGGAGAGCCGTAGAGGATTTAAAGCACTCTATCGAGTCAGGGTTCATGGAGATGGCTGCACAGCACACTTTGCTGATAGGAAACGCTCGTGCTTACCTTGAGGCCTGGGGGTCACGTTTACTTCGCACTTTAGCTAGGGCAAGCGGTGGGGTGAACTCCTAGCAAGGCACAGGCGACCACCTGGATTCATAGGAGAAAACTCACTTTCTTCCCTGAGGCATTCCTAGCAGTGACTAGAAGACGGGTAACAGCACTGTCTTTCAGTCAGCCTTGAGGCCGCCACTATCTACCTTTCAAAAGGGGGAAAATACTGCCGTTTTCCAGGCTTCTCAATTATACACCGGATCACCCAGCACATATACCTCTCTTCTCTGACAAGCCAAAGGAGGCCCTTGGAACACAATTCGCCCTTCTGCGATGAAACATTGGGATGCAGTGTGTTCTGCATGTGCTGAATGGCATAATCCTCTAAATGCCCTCAGGAGGCCTAGGTGACTTTGCATGTTCCAAATGCCTAGCAAGGCTCACGGTCAATCTCTACATTATTTCGGGCTGGACCTAAAGTCTACTTTCTGCCTCACTTAGAGAGACGTCGAGCAGGAGACCCCAAAGTGGATTGGAGCCCCGGTGGTTTCTTTCAGGGCAGCTTAGGTGTCCTCAACGTGGCAGACCCGCATGGAAAGAAAGCCGGCCCAAGAACCGTGCTCCTGGGGCTGTTTCAAAGCTGTGGAACGCTAGCCATAGAGAACAGATTAGTTGCCGGCCCTTTCACCTGCATAGTGAGGGATGGTCCCAGAGCCGTGTATCCCTTGATTGTGCTCAGAAGGCTTCTGGTACACGGTGCACTTCCCTGGAAAGAAATGCCCCCGTGAGAGGCTTGAGCGCTGTGAGGCACACTAAAGCTAAAGCCGTCCATTGACTAAGCCTTCCTGGAAACTGGTGCACCCCTGCCTCTGGTAAAGGGAAAATGTGCACCTTACCTCGAGACTAGAGGTCACATTTAGTTGGCACTTTAGCTACAGTATGCTCTGGGCTGAGCTCCCAGGAAGGAAGCGCAAGCGTTTGGTTTCTTTGGCAAAAGCTCACTGCTCCTCAGAGGCATCTGTGCAGTGAACAGTGTCCTGGTGGTGTGGTGTTCAGGCAGCTTGGAAGCTGCATCGAAGTTGCTTTCCAAAGGGGGAGAGTCGGGCTTCTCTCACATGCTCCAGTTTCCAACTTGACCCCACAGCGCAATTACCATCACTCACTGACTGTCTACTGGAGACTTTCGGCCACACGGGGCCTTTCTATGATCACACTTCGTTGCAGGCGGGGACTTTTGCATGCCGTGCAGAGCATTACCTGCTTAATGACTTAGTCAGGCCTAGGTGACTTTGGATCGTCCAAAAGTCTCACAAGTTGACCGGTTTTTCTGTTCTTTCTGTCAGGCTGGACCTACAGTGGACCTTGCGTCACAATAGAGAGATGACAGGTAAGAGTTGCCAGGGGGCTCTGTAGGCTCAGGGATTCTTTCAGTGCAGTTCAGAGGGCCTCCACAGAGGGAGAGCCACGTTGAATGTAATACTGGCAAAAACGTTGTCCTGGGGCTGCTTTACAGCGGTAGAAATCAAGCTATGCAAGCGAGGATCAGTTCATTGCCTTTCCCTCTGCATAGAAAGGGTTGACCCCAACAGCCTGTTCTGCGCTGTGTTGCTCGGAAAACAAAAAGGGGACTCACGGCACCCACGCTCTCCCTCAGAAGGGAATTCATACGTGTCTCTCTGAGGCCTCTGGAGAGCCGTAGAGGATTTAAAGCACTCTATCGAGTCAGGGTTCATGGAGATGGCTGCACAGCACACTTTGCTGATAGGAAACGCTCGTGCTTACCTTGAGGCCTGGGGGTCACGTTTACTTCGCACTTTAGCTAGGGCAAGCGGTGGGGTGAACTCCTAGCAAGGCACAGGCGACCACCTGGATTCATAGGAGAAAACTCACTTTCTTCCCTGAGGCATTCCTAGCAGTGACTAGAAGACGGGTAACAGCACTGTCTTTCAGTCAGCCTTGAGGCCGCCACTATCTACCTTTCAAAAGGGGGAAAATACTGCCGTTTTCCAGGCTTCTCCATTATACACCGGATCACCCAGCACATATACCTCTCTTCTCTGACAAGCCAAAGGAGGCCCTTGGAACACAATTCGCCCTTCTGCGATGAAACATTGGGATGCAGTGTGTTCTGCATGTGCTGAATGGCATAATCCTCTAAATGCCCTCAGGAGGCCTAGGTGACTTTGCATGTTCCAAATGCCTAGCAAGGCTCACGGTCAATCTCTACATTATTTCGGGCTGGACCTAAAGTCTACTTTCTGCCTCACTTAGAGAGACGTCGAGCAGGAGACCCCAAAGTGGATTGGAGCCCCGGTGGTTTCTTTCAGGGCAGCTTAGGTGTCCTCAACGTGGCAGACCCGCATGGAAAGAAAGCCGGCCCAAGAACCGTGCTCCGGGGGCTGTTTCAAAGCTGTGGAACGCTAGCCATAGAGAACAGATTAGTTGCCGGCCCTTTCACCTGCATAGTGAGGGATGGTCCCAGAGCCGTGTATCCCTTGATTGTGCTCAGAAGGCTTCTGGTACACGGTGCACTTCCCTGGAAAGAAATGCCCCCGTGAGAGGCTTGAGCGCTGTGAGGCACACTAAAGCTAAAGCCGTCCATTGACTAAGCCTTCCTGGAAACTGGTGCACCCCTGCCTCTGGTAAAGGGAAAATGTGCACCTTACCTCGAGACTAGAGGTCACATTTAGTTGGCACTTTAGCTACAGTATGCTCTGGGCTGAGCTCCCAGGAAGGAAGCGCAAGCGTTTGGTTTCTTTGGCAAAAGCTCACTGCTCCTCAGAGGCATCTGTGCAGTGAACAGTGTCCTGGTGGTGTGGTGTTCAGGCAGCTTGGAAGCTGCATCGAAGTTGCTTTCCAAAGGGGGAGAGTCGGGCTTCTCTCACATGCTCCAGTTTCCAACTTGACCCCACAGCGCAATTACCATCACTCACTGACTGTCTACTGGAGACTTTCGGCCACACGGGGCCTTTCTATGATCACACTTCGTTGCAGGCGGGGACTTTTGCATGCCGTGCAGAGCATTACCTGCTTAATGACTTAGTCAGGCCTAGGTGACTTTGGATCGTCCAAAAGTCTCACAAGTTGACCGGTTTTTCTGTTCTTTCTGTCAGGCTGGACCTACAGTGGACCTTGCGTCACAATAGAGAGATGACAGGTAAGAGTTGCCAGGGGGCTCTGTAGGCTCAGGGATTCTTTCAGTGCAGTTCAGAGGGCCTCCACAGAGGGAGAGCCACGTTGAATGTAATACTGGCAAAAACGTTGTCCTGGGGCTGCTTTACAGCGGTAGAAATCAAGCTATGCAAGCGAGGATCAGTTCATTGCCTTTCCCTCTGCATAGAAAGGGTTGACCCCAACAGCCTGTTCTGCGCTGTGTTGCTCGGAAAACAAAAAGGGGACTCACGGCACCCACGCTCTCCCTCAGAAGGGAATTCATACGTGTCTCTCTGAGGCCTCTGGAGAGCCGTAGAGGATTTAAAGCACTCTATCGAGTCAGGGTTCATGGAGATGGCTGCACAGCAAACTTTGCTGATAGGAAACGCTCGTGCTTACCTTGAGGCCTGGGGGTCACGTTTACTTCGCACTTTAGCTAGGGCAAGCGGTGGGGTGAACTCCTAGCAAGGCACAGGCGACCACCTGGATTCATAGGAGAAAACTCACTTTCTTCCCTGAGGCATTCCTAGCAGTGACTAGAAGACGGGTAACAGCACTGTCTTTCAGTCAGCCTTGAGGCCGCCACTATCTACCTTTCAAAAGGGGGAAAATACTGCCGTTTTCCAGGCTTCTCCATTATACACCGGATCACCCAGCACATATACCTCTCTTCTCTGACAAGCCAAAGGAGGCCCTTGGAACACAATTCGCCCTTCTGCGATGAAACATTGGGATGCAGTGTGTTCTGCATGTGCTGAATGGCATAATCCTCTAAATGCCCTCAGGAGGCCTAGGTGACTTTGCATGTTCCAAATGCCTAGCAAGGCTCACGGTCAATCTCTACTTTATTTCGGGCTGGACCTAAAGTCTACTTTCTGCCTCACTTAGAGAGACGTCGAGCAGGAGACCCCAAAGTGGATTGGAGCCCCGGTGGTTTCTTTCAGGGCAGCTTAGGTGTCCTCAACGTGGCAGACCCGCATGGAAAGAAAGCCGGCCCAAGAACCGTGCTCCGGGGGCTGTTTCAAAGCTGTGGAACGCTAGCCATAGAGAACAGATTAGTTGCCGGCCCTTTCACCTGCATAGTGAGGGATGGTCCCAGAGCCGTGTATCCCTTGATTGTGCTCAGAAGGCTTCTGGTACACGGTGCACTTCCCTGGAAAGAAATGCCCCCGTGAGAGGCTTGAGCGCTGTGAGGCACACTAAAGCTAAAGCCGTCCATTGACTAAGCCTTCCTGGAAACTGGTGCACCCCTGCCTCTGGTAAAGGGAAAATGTGCACCTTACCTCGAGACTAGAGGTCACATTTAGTTGGCACTTTAGCTACAGTATGCTCTGGGCTGAGCTCCCAGGAAGGAAGCGCAAGCGTTTGGTTTCTTTGGCAAAAGCTCACTGCTCCTCAGAGGCATCTGTGCAGTGAACAGTGTCCTGGTGGTGTGGTGTTCAGGCAGCTTGGAAGCTGCATCGAAGTTGCTTTCCAAAGGGGGAGAGTCGGGCTTCTCTCACATGCTCCAGTTTCCAACTTGACCCCACAGCGCAATTACCATCACTCACTGACTGTCTACTGGAGACATTCGGCCACACGGGGCCTTTCTATGATCACACTTCGTTGCAGGCGGGGACTTTTGCATGCCGTGCAGAGCATTACCTGCTTAATGACTTAGTCAGGCCTAGGTGACTTTGGATCGTCCAAAAGTCTCACAAGTTGACCGGTTTTTCTGTTCTTTCTGTCAGGCTGGACCTACAGTGGACCTTGCGTCACAATAGAGAGATGACAGGTAAGAGTTGCCAGGGGGCTCTGTAGGCTCAGGGATTCTTTCAGTGCAGTTCAGAGGGCCTCCACAGAGGGAGAGCCACGTTGAATGTAATACTGGCAAAAACGTTGTCCTGGGGCTGCTTTACAGCGGTAGAAATCAAGCTATGCAAGCGAGGATCAGTTCATTGCCTTTCCCTCTGCATAGAAAGGGTTGACCCCAACAGCCTGTTCTGCGCTGTGTTGCTCGGAAAACAAAAAGGGGACTCACGGCACCCACGCTCTCCCTCAGAAGGGAATTCATACGTGTCTCTCTGAGGCCTCCGGAGAGCCGTAGAGGATTTAAAGCACTCTATCGAGTCAGGGTTCATGGAGATGGCTGCACAGCAAACTTTGCTGATAGGAAACGCTCGTGCTTACCTTGAGGCCTGGGGGTCACGTTTACTTCGCACTTTAGCTAGGGCAAGCGGTGGGGTGAACTCCTAGCAAGGCACAGGCGACCACCTGGATTCATAGGAGAAAACTCACTTTCTTCCCTGAGGCATTCTTAGCAGTGACTAGAAGACGGGTAACAGCACTGTCTTTCAGTGAGCCTTGAGGCCGCCACTATGTACCTTTCAAATGGGGGAAAATACTGCCTTTTTCCAGGCTTCTCAATTATACACCGGATCACCCAGCACATATACCTCTCTTCTCTGACAAGCCAAAGGAGGCCCTTGGAACACAATTCGCCCTTCTGCGATGAAACTTTGGGATGCAGTGTGTTCTGCATGTGCTGATTGGCATAATCCTCTAAGTGCCCTCAGGAGGCCTAGGTGACTTTGCATGTTCCAAATGCCTAGCAAGGCTCACGGTCAATCTCTACTTTATTTCGGGCTGGACCTAAAGTCTACTTTCTGCCTCACTTAGAGAGACGTCGAGCAGGAGACCCCAAAGTGGATTGGAGCCCCGGTGGTTTCTTTCAGGGCAGCTTAGGTGTCCTCAACGTGGCAGACCCGCATGGAAAGAAAGCCGGCCCAAGAACCGTGCTCCTGGGGCTGTTTCAAAGCTGTGGAACGCTAGCCATAGAGAACAGATTAGTTGCCGGCCCTTTCACCTGCATAGTGAGGGATGGTCCCAGAGCCGTGTATCCCTTGATTGTGCTCAGAAGGCTTCTGGTACACGGTGCACTTCTTGGAAAGAAATGCCCCCGTGAGAGGCTTGAGCGCTGTGAGGCACACTAAAGCTAAAGCCGTCCATTGACTAAGCCTTCCTGGAAACTGGTGCACCCCTGCCTCTGGTAAAGGGAAAATGTGCACCTTACCTCGAGACTAGAGGTCACATTTAGTTGGCACTTTAGCTACAGTATGCTCTGGGCTGAGCTCCCAGGAAGGAAGCGCAAGCGTTTGGTTTCTTTGGCAAAAGCTCACTGCTCCTCAGAGGCATCTGTGCAGTGAACAGTGTCCTGGTGGTGTGGTGTTCAGGCAGCTTGGAAGCTGCATCGAAGTTGCTTTCCAAAGGGGGAGAGTCGGGCTTCTCTCACATGCTCCAGTTTCCAACTTGACCCCACAGCGCAATTACCATCACTCACTGACTGACTACTGGAGACTTTCGGCCACACGGGGCCTTTCTATGATCACACTTCGTTGCAGGCGGGGACTTTTGCATGCCGTGCAGAGCATTACCTGCTTAAAGACTTAGTCAGGCCTAGGTGACTTTGGATCGTCCAAAAGTCTCACAAGTTGACCGGTTTTTCTGTTCTTTCTGTCAGGCTGGACCTACAGTGGACCTTGCGTCACAATAGAGAGATGACAGGTAAGAGTTGCCAGGGGGCTCTGTAGGCTCAGGGATTCTTTCAGTGCAGTTCAGAGGGCCTCCACAGAGGGAGAGCCACGTTGAATGTAATACTGGCATAAACGTTGTCCTGGGGCTGCTTTACAGCGGTAGAAATCAAGCTATGCAAGCGAGGATCAGTTCATTGCCTTTCCCTCTGCATAGAAAGGGTTGACCCCAACAGCCTGTTCTGCGCTGTGTTGCTCGGAAAACAAAAAGGGGACTCACGGCACCCACGCTCTCCCTCAGAAGGGAATTCATACGTGTCTCTCTGAGGCCTCTGGAGAGCCGTAGAGGATTTAAAGCACTCTATCGAGTCAGGGTTCATGGAGATGGCTGCACAGCAAACTTTGCTGATAGGAAACGCTCGTGCTTACCTTGAGGCCTGGGGGTCACGTTTACTTCGCACTTTAGCTAGGGCAAGCGGTGGGGTGAACTCCTAGCAAGGCACAGGCGACCACCTGGATTCATAGGAGAAAACTCACTTTCTTCCCTGAGGCATTCCTAGCAGTGACTAGAAGACGGGTAACAGCACTGTCTTTCAGTCAGCCTTGAGGCCGCCACTATCTACCTTTCAAAAGGGGGAAAATACTGCCGTTTTCCAGGCTTCTCAATTATACACCGGATCACCCAGCACATATACCTCTCTTCTCTGACAAGCCAAAGGAGGCCCTTGGAACACAATTCGGCCTTCTGCGATGAAACATTGGGATGCAGTGTGTTCTGCATGTGCTGAATGGCATAATCCTCTAAATGCCCTCAGGAGGCCTAGGTGACTTTGCATGTTCCAAATGCCTAGCAAGGCTCACGGTCAATCTCTACTTTATTTCGGGCTGGACCTAAAGTCTACTTTCTGCCTCACTTAGAGAGACGTCGAGCAGGAGACCCCAAAGTGGATTGGAGCCCCGGTGGTTTCTTTCAGGGCAGCTTAGGTGTCCTCAACGTGGCAGACCCGCATGGAAAGAAAGCCGGCCCAAGAACCGTGCTCCTGGGGCTGTTTCAAAGCTGTGGAACGCTAGCCATAGAGAACAGATTAGTTGCCGGCCCTTTCACCTGCATAGTGAGGGATGGTCCCAGAGCCGTGTATCCCTTGATTGTGCTCAGAAGGCTTCTGGTACACGGTGCACTTCCCTGGAAAGAAATGCCCCCGTGAGAGGCTTGAGCGCTGTGAGGCACACTAAAGCTAAAGCTGTCCATTGACTAAGCCTTCCTGGAAACTGGTGCACCCCTGCCTCTGGTAAAGGGAAAATGTGCACCTTACCTCGAGACTAGAGGTCACATTTAGTTGGCACTTTAGCTACAGTATGCTCTGGGCTGAGCTCCCAGGAAGGAAGCGCAAGCGTTTGGTTTCTTTGGCAAAAGCTCACTGCTCCTCAGAGGCATCTGTGCAGTGAACAGTGTCCTGGTGGTGTGGTGTTCAGGCAGCTTGGAAGCTGCATCGAAGTTGCTTTCCAAAGGGGGAGAGTCGGGCTTCTCTCACATGCTCCAGTTTCCAACTTGACCCCACAGCGCAATTACCATCACTCACTGACTGTCTACTGGAGACTTTCGGCCACACGGGGCCTTTCTATGATCACACTTCGTTGCAGGCGGGGACTTTTGCATGCCGTGCAGAGCATTACCTGCTTAATGACTTAGTCAGGCCTAGGTGACTTTGGATCGTCCAAAAGTCTCACAAGTTGACCGGTTTTTCTGTTCTTTCTGTCAGGCTGGACCTACAGTGGACCTTGCGTCACAATAGAGAGATGACAGGTAAGAGTTGCCAGGGGGCTCTGTAGGCTCAGGGATTCTTTCAGTGCAGTTCAGAGGGCCTCCACAGAGGGAGAGCCACGTTGAATGTAATACGGGCAAAAACGTTGTCCTGGGGCTGCTTTACAGCGGTAGAAATCAAGCTATGCAAGCGAGGATCAGTTCATTGCCTTTCCCTCTGCATAGAAAGGGTTGACCCCAACAGCCTGTTCTGCGCTGTGTTGCTCGGAAAACAAAAAGGGGACTCACGGCACCCACGCTCTCCCTCAGAAGGGAATTCATACGTGTCTCTCTGAGGCCTCTGGAGAGCCGTAGAGGATTTAAAGCACTCTATCGAGTCAGGGTTCATGGAGATGGCTGCACAGCAAACTTTGCTGATAGGAAACGCTCGTGCTTACCTTGAGGCCTGGGGGTCACGTTTACTTCGCACTTTAGCTAGGGCAAGCGGTGGGGTGAACTCCTAGCAAGGCACAGGCGACCACCTGGATTCATAGGAGAAAACTCACTTTCTTCCCTGAGGCATTCCTAGCAGTGACTAGAAGACGGGTAACAGCACTGTCTTTCAGTCAGCCTTGAGGCCGCCACTATCTACCTTTCAAAAGGGGGAAAATACTGCCGTTTTCCAGGCTTCTCAATTATACACCGGATCACCCAGCACATATACCTCTCTTCTCTGACAAGCCAAAGGAGGCCCTTGGAACACAATTCGGCCTTCTGCGATGAAACTTTGGGATGCAGTGTGTTCTGCATGTGCTGATTGGCATAATCCTCTAAATGCCCTCAGGAGGCCTAGGTGACTTTGCATGTTCCAAATGCCTAGCAAGGCTCACGGTCAATCTCTACTTTATTTCGGGCTGGACCTAAAGTCTACTTTCTGCCTCACTTAGAGAGACGTCGAGCAGGAGACCCCAAAGTGGATTGGAGCCCCGGTGGTTTCTTTCAGGGCAGCTTAGGTGTCCTCAACGTGGCAGACCCGCATGGAAAGAAAGCCGGCCCAAGAACCGTGCTCCGGGGGCTGTTTCAAAGCTGTGGAACGCTAGCCATAGAGAACAGATTAGTTGCCGGCCCTTTCACCTGCATAGTGAGGGATGGTCCCAGAGCCGTGTATCCCTTGATTGTGCTCAGAAGGCTTCTGGTACACGGTGCACTTCCTTGGAAAGAAATGCCCCCGTGAGAGGCTTGAGCGCTGTGAGGCACACTAAAGCTAAAGCCGTCCATTGACTAAGCCTTCCTGGAAACTGGTGCACCCCTGCCTCTGGTAAAGGGAAAATGTGCACCTTACCTCGAGACTAGAGGTCACATTTAGTTGGCACTTTAGCTACAGTATGCTCTGGGCTGAGCTCCCAGGAAGGAAGCGCAAGCGTTTGGTTTCTTTGGCAAAAGCTCACTGCTCCTCAGAGGCATCTGTGCAGTGAACAGTGTCCTGGTGGTGTGGTGTTCAGGCAGCTTGGAAGCTGCATCGAAGTTGCTTTCCAAAGGGGGAGAGTCGGGCTTCTCTCACATGCTCCAGTTTCCAACTTGACCCCACAGCGCAATTACCATCACTCACTGACTGTCTACTGGAGACTTTCGGCCACACGGGGCCTTTCTATGATCACACTTCGTTGCAGGCGGGGACTTTTGCATGCCGTGCAGAGCATTACCTGCTTAATGACTTAGTCAGGCCTAGGTGACTTTGGATCGTCCAAAAGTCTCACAAGTTGACCGGTTTTTCTGTTCTTTCTGTCAGGCTGGACCTACAGTGGACCTTGCGTCACAATAGAGAGATGACAGGTAAGAGTTGCCAGGGGGCTCTGTAGGCTCAGGGATTCTTTCAGTGCAGTTCAGAGGGCCTCCACAGAGGGAGAGCCACGTTGAATGTAATACGGGCAAAAACGTTGTCCTGGGGCTGCTTTACAGCGGTAGAAATCAAGCTATGCAAGCGAGGATCAGTTCATTGCCTTTCCCTCTGCATAGAAAGGGTTGACCCCAACAGCCTGTTCTGCGCTGTGTTGCTCGGAAAACAAAAAGGGGACTCACGGCACCCACGCTCTCCCTCAGAAGGGAATTCATACGTGTCTCTCTGAGGCCTCTGGAGAGCCGTAGAGGATTTAAAGCACTCTATCGAGTCAGGGTTCATGGAGATGGCTGCACAGCAAACTTTGCTGATAGGAAACGCTCGTGCTTACCTTGAGGCCTGGGGGTCACGTTTACTTCGCACTTTAGCTAGGGCAAGCGGTGGGGTGAACTCCTAGCAAGGCACAGGCGACCACCTGGATTCATAGGAGAAAACTCACTTTCTTCCCTGAGGCATTCCTAGCAGTGACTAGAAGACGGGTAACAGCACTGTCTTTCAGTCAGCCTTGAGGCCGCCACTATCTACCTTTCAAAAGGGGGAAAATACTGCCGTTTTCCAGGCTTCTCAATTATACACCGGATCACCCAGCACATATACCTCTCTTCTCTGACAAGCCAAAGGAGGCCCTTGGAACACAATTCGGCCTTCTGCGATGAAACTTTGGGATGCAGTGTGTTCTGCATGTGCTGAATGGCATAATCCTCTAAATGCCCTCAGGAGGCCTAGGTGACTTTGCATGTTCCAAATGCCTAGCAAGGCTCACGGTCAATCTCTACATTATTTCGGGCTGGACCTAAAGTCTACTTTCTGCCTCACTTAGAGAGACGTCGAGCAGGAGACCCCAAAGTGGATTGGAGCCCCGGTGGTTTCTTTCAGGGCAGCTTAGGTGTCCTCAACGTGGCAGACCCGCATGGAAAGAAAGCCGGCCCAAGAACCGTGCTCCTGGGGCTGTTTCAAAGCTGTGGAACGCTAGCCATAGAGAACAGATTAGTTGCCGGCCCTTTCACCTGCATAGTGAGGGATGGTCCCAGAGCCGTGTATCCCTTGATTGTGCTCAGAAGGCTTCTGGTACACGGTGCACTTCCCTGGAAAGAAATGCCCCCGTGAGAGGCTTGAGCGCTGTGAGGCACACTAAAGCTAAAGCCGTCCATTGACTAAGCCTTCCTGGAAACTGGTGCACCCCTGCCTCTGGTAAAGGGAAAATGTGCACCTTACCTCGAGACTAGAGGTCACATTTAGTTGGCACTTTAGCTACAGTATGCTCTGGGCTGAGCTCCCAGGAAGGAAGCGCAAGCGTTTGGTTTCTTTGGCAAAAGCTCACTGCTCCTCAGAGGCATCTGTGCAGTGAACAGTGTCCTGGTGGTGTGGTGTTCAGGCAGCTTGGAAGCTGCATCGAAGTTGCTTTCCAAAGGGGGAGAGTCGGGCTTCTCTCACATGCTCCAGTTTCCAACTTGACCCCACAGCGCAATTACCATCACTCACTGACTGTCTACTGGAGACTTTCGGCCACACGGGGCCTTTCTATGATCACACTTCGTTGCAGGCGGGGACTTTTGCATGCCGTGCAGAGCATTACCTGCTTAATGACTTAGTCAGGCCTAGGTGACTTTGGATCGTCCAAAAGTCTCACAAGTTGACCGGTTTTTCTGTTCTTTCTGTCAGGCTGGACCTACAGTGGACCTTGCGTCACAATAGAGAGATGACAGGTAAGAGTTGCCAGGGGGCTCTGTAGGCTCAGGGATTCTTTCAGTGCAGTTCAGAGGGCCTCCACAGAGGGAGAGCCACGTTGAATGTAATACTGGCAAAAACGTTGTCCTGGGGCTGCTTTACAGCGGTAGAAATCAAGCTATGCAAGCGAGGATCAGTTCATTGCCTTTCCCTCTGCATAGAAAGGGTTGACCCCAACAGCCTGTTCTGCGCTGTGTTGCTCGGAAAACAAAAAGGGGACTCACGGCACCCACGCTCTCCCTCAGAAGGGAATTCATACGTGTCTCTCTGAGGCCTCTGGAGAGCCGTAGAGGATTTAAAGCACTCTATCGAGTCAGGGTTCATGGAGATGGCTGCACAGCAAACTTTGCTGATAGGAAACGCTCGTGCTTACCTTGAGGCCTGGGGGTCACGTTTACTTCGCACTTTAGCTAGGGCAAGCGGTGGGGTGAACTCCTAGCAAGGCACAGGCGACCACCTGGATTCATAGGAGAAAACTCACTTTCTTCCCTGAGGCATTCCTAGCAGTGACTAGAAGACGGGTAACAGCACTGTCTTTCAGTCAGCCTTGAGGCCGCCACTATCTACCTTTCAAAAGGGGGAAAATACTGCCGTTTTCCAGGCTTCTCAATTATACACCGGATCACCCAGCACATATACCTCTCTTCTCTGACAAGCCAAAGGAGGCCCTTGGAACACAATTCGCCCTTCTGCGATGAAACATTGGGATGCAGTGTGTTCTGCATGTGCTGAATGGCATAATCCTCTAAATGCCCTCAGGAGGCCTAGGTGACTTTGCATGTTCCAAATGCCTAGCAAGGCTCACGGTCAATCTCTACTTTATTTCGGGCTGGACCTAAAGTCTACTTTCTGCCTCACTTAGAGAGACGTCGAGCAGGAGACCCCAAAGTGGATTGGAGCCCCGGTGGTTTCTTTCAGGGCAGCTTAGGTGTCCTCAACGTGGCAGACCCGCATGGAAAGAAAGCCGGCCCAAGAACCGTGCTCCTGGGGCTGTTTCAAAGCTGTGGAACGCTAGCCATAGAGAACAGATGAGTTGCCGGCCCTTTCACCTGCATAGTGAGGGATGGTCCCAGAGCCGTGTATCCCTTGATTGTGCTCAGAAGGCTTCTGGTACACGGTGCACTTCCCTGGAAAGAAATGCCCCCGTGAGAGGCTTGAGCGCTGTGAGGCACACTAAAGCTAAAGCCGTCCATTGACTAAGCCTTCCTGGAAACTGGTGCACCCCTGCCTCTGGTAAAGGGAAAATGTGCACCTTACCTCGAGACTAGAGGTCACATTTAGTTGGCACTTTAGCTACAGTATGCTCTGGGCTGAGCTCCCAGGAAGGAAGCGCAAGCGTTTGGTTTCTTTGGCAAAAGCTCACTGCTCCTCAGAGGCATCTGTGCAGTGAACAGTGTCCTGGTGGTGTGGTGTTCAGGCAGCTTGGAAGCTGCATCGAAGTTGCTTTCCAAAGGGGGAGAGTCGGGCTTCTCTCACATGCTCCAGTTTCCAACTTGACCCCACAGCGCAATTACCATCACTCACTGACTGTCTACTGGAGACTTTCGGCCACACGGGGCCTTTCTATGATCACACTTCGTTGCAGGCGGGGACTTTTGCATGCCGTGCAGAGCATTACCTGCTTAATGACTTAGTCAGGCCTAGGTGACTTTGGATCGTCCAAAAGTCTCACAAGTTGACCGGTTTTTCTGTTCTTTCTGTCAGGCTGGACCTACAGTGGACCTTGCGTCACAATAGAGAGATGACAGGTAAGAGTTGCCAGGGGGCTCTGTAGGCTCAGGGATTCTTTCAGTGCAGTTCAGAGGGCCTCCACAGAGGGAGAGCCACGTTGAATGTAATACGGGCAAAAACGTTGTCCTGGGGCTGCTTTACAGCGGTAGAAATCAAGCTATGCAAGCGAGGATCAGTTCATTGCCTTTCCCTCTGCATAGAAAGGGTTGACCCCAACAGCCTGTTCTGCGCTGTGTTGCTCGGAAAACAAAAAGGGGACTCACGGCACCCACGCTCTCCCTCAGAAGGGAATTCATACGTGTCTCTCTGAGGCCTCTGGAGAGCCGTAGAGGATTTAAAGCACTCTATCGAGTCAGGGTTCATGGAGATGGCTGCACAGCAAACTTTGCTGATAGGAAACGCTCGTGCTTACCTTGAGGCCTGGGGGTCACGTTTACTTCGCACTTTAGCTAGGGCAAGCGGTGGGGTGAACTCCTAGCAAGGCACAGGCGACCACCTGGATTCATAGGAGAAAACTCACTTTCTTCCCTGAGGCATTCCTAGCAGTGACTAGAAGACGGGTAACAGCACTGTCTTTCAGTCAGCCTTGAGGCCGCCACTATCTACCTTTCAAAAGGGGGAAAATACTGCCGTTTTCCAGGCTTCTCAATTATACACCGGATCACCCAGCACATATACCTCTCTTCTCTGACAAGCCAAAGGAGGCCCTTGGAACACAATTCGGCCTTCTGCGATGAAACATTGGGATGCAGTGTGTTCTGCATGTGCTGAATGGCATAATCCTCTAAATGCCCTCAGGAGGCCTAGGTGACTTTGCATGTTCCAAATGCCTAGCAAGGCTCACGGTCAATCTCTACTTTATTTCGGGCTGGACCTAAAGTCTACTTTCTGCCTCACTTAGAGAGACGTCGAGCAGGAGACCCCAAAGTGGATTGGAGCCCCGGTGGTTTCTTTCAGGGCAGCTTAGGTGTCCTCAACGTGGCAGACCCGCATGGAAAGAAAGCCGGCCCAAGAACCGTGCTCCTGGGGCTGTTTCAAAGCTGTGGAACGCTAGCCATAGAGAACAGATTAGTTGCCGGCCCTTTCACCTGCATAGTGAGGGATGGTCCCAGAGCCGTGTATCCCTTGATTGTGCTCAGAAGGCTTCTGGTACACGGTGCACTTCCCTGGAAAGAAATGCCCCCGTGAGAGGCTTGAGCGCTGTGAGGCACACTAAAGCTAAAGCCGTCCATTGACTAAGCCTTCCTGGAAACTGGTGCACCCCTGCCTCTGGTAAAGGGAAAATGTGCACCTTACCTCGAGACTAGAGGTCACATTTAGTTGGCACTTTAGCTACAGTATGCTCTGGGCTGAGCTCCCAGGAAGGAAGCGCAAGCGTTTGGTTTCTTTGGCAAAAGCTCACTGCTCCTCAGAGGCATCTGTGCAGTGAACAGTGTCCTGGTGGTGTGGTGTTCAGGCAGCTTGGAAGCTGCATCGAAGTTGCTTTCCAAAGGGGGAGAGTCGGGCTTCTCTCACATGCTCCAGTTTCCAACTTGACCCCACAGCGCAATTACCATCACTCACTGACTGTCTACTGGAGACATTCGGCCACACGGGGCCTTTCTATGATCACACTTCGTTGCAGGCGGGGACTTTTGCATGCCGTGCAGAGCATTACCTGCTTAATGACTTAGTCAGGCCTAGGTGACTTTGGATCGTCCAAAAGTCTCACAAGTTGACCGGTTTTTCTGTTCTTTCTGTCAGGCTGGACCTACAGTGGACCTTGCGTCACAATAGAGAGATGACAGGTAAGAGTTGCCAGGGGGCTCTGTAGGCTCAGGGATTCTTTCAGTGCAGTTCAGAGGGCCTCCACAGAGGGAGAGCCACGTTGAATGTAATACTGGCAAAAACGTTGTCCTGGGGCTGCTTTACAGCGGTAGAAATCAAGCTATGCAAGCGAGGATCAGTTCATTGCCTTTCCCTCTGCATAGAAAGGGTTGACCCCAACAGCCTGTTCTGCGCTGTGTTGCTCGGAAAACAAAAAGGGGACTCACGGCACCCACGCTCTCCCTCAGAAGGGAATTCATACGTGTCTCTCTGAGGCCTCCGGAGAGCCGTAGAGGATTTAAAGCACTCTATCGAGTCAGGGTTCATGGAGATGGCTGCACAGCAAACTTTGCTGATAGGAAACGCTCGTGCTTACCTTGAGGCCTGGGGGTCACGTTTACTTCGCACTTTAGCTAGGGCAAGCGGTGGGGTGAACTCCTAGCAAGGCACAGGCGACCACCTGGATTCATAGGAGAAAACTCACTTTCTTCCCTGAGGCATTCTTAGCAGTGACTAGAAGACGGGTAACAGCACTGTCTTTCAGTGAGCCTTGAGGCCGCCACTATGTACCTTTCAAATGGGGGAAAATACTGCCTTTTTCCAGGCTTCTCAATTATACACCGGATCACCCAGCACATATACCTCTCTTCTCTGACAAGCCAAAGGAGGCCCTTGGAACACAATTCGCCCTTCTGCGATGAAACTTTGGGATGCAGTGTGTTCTGCATGTGCTGATTGGCATAATCCTCTAAATGCCCTCAGGAGGCCTAGGTGACTTTGCATGTTCCAAATGCCTAGCAAGGCTCACGGTCAATCTCTACTTTATTTCGGGCTGGACCTAAAGTCTACTTTCTGCCTCACTTAGAGAGACGTCGAGCAGGAGACCCCAAAGTGGATTGGAGCCCCGGTGGTTTCTTTCAGGGCAGCTTAGGTGTCCTCAACGTGGCAGACCCGCATGGAAAGAAAGCCGGCCCAAGAACCGTGCTCCTGGGGCTGTTTCAAAGCTGTGGAACGCTAGCCATAGAGAACAGATTAGTTGCCGGCCCTTTCACCTGCATAGTGAGGGATGGTCCCAGAGCCGTGTATCCCTTGATTGTGCTCAGAAGGCTTCTGGTACACGGTGCACTTCTTGGAAAGAAATGCCCCCGTGAGAGGCTTGAGCGCTGTGAGGCACACTAAAGCTAAAGCCGTCCATTGACTAAGCCTTCCTGGAAACTGGTGCACCCCTGCCTCTGGTAAAGGGAAAATGTGCACCTTACCTCGAGACTAGAGGTCACATTTAGTTGGCACTTTAGCTACAGTATGCTCTGGGCTGAGCTCCCAGGAAGGAAGCGCAAGCGTTTGGTTTCTTTGGCAAAAGCTCACTGCTCCTCAGAGGCATCTGTGCAGTGAACAGTGTCCTGGTGGTGTGGTGTTCAGGCAGCTTGGAAGCTGCATCGAAGTTGCTTTCCAAAGGGGGAGAGTCGGGCTTCTCTCACATGCTCCAGTTTCCAACTTGACCCCACAGCGCAATTACCATCACTCACTGACTGACTACTGGAGACTTTCGGCCACACGGGGCCTTTCTATGATCACACTTCGTTGCAGGCGGGGACTTTTGCATGCCGTGCAGAGCATTACCTGCTTAAAGACTTAGTCAGGCCTAGGTGACTTTGGATCGTCCAAAAGTCTCACAAGTTGACCGGTTTTTCTGTTCTTTCTGTCAGGCTGGACCTACAGTGGACCTTGCGTCACAATAGAGAGATGACAGGTAAGAGTTGCCAGGGGGCTCTGTAGGCTCAGGGATTCTTTCAGTGCAGTTCAGAGGGCCTCCACAGAGGGAGAGCCACGTTGAATGTAATACTGGCATAAACGTTGTCCTGGGGCTGCTTTACAGCGGTAGAAATCAAGCTATGCAAGCGAGGATCAGTTCATTGCCTTTCCCTCTGCATAGAAAGGGTTGACCCCAACAGCCTGTTCTGCGCTGTGTTGCTCGGAAAACAAAAAGGGGACTCACGGCACCCACGCTCTCCCTCAGAAGGGAATTCATACGTGTCTCTCTGAGGCCTCTGGAGAGCCGTAGAGGATTTAAAGCACTCTATCGAGTCAGGGTTCATGGAGATGGCTGCACAGCAAACTTTGCTGATAGGAAACGCTCGTGCTTACCTTGAGGCCTGGGGGTCACGTTTACTTCGCACTTTAGCTAGGGCAAGCGGTGGGGTGAACTCCTAGCAAGGCACAGGCGACCACCTGGATTCATAGGAGAAAACTCACTTTCTTCCCTGAGGCATTCCTAGCAGTGACTAGAAGACGGGTAACAGCACTGTCTTTCAGTCAGCCTTGAGGCCGCCACTATCTACCTTTCAAAAGGGGGAAAATACTGCCGTTTTCCAGGCTTCTCAATTATACACCGGATCACCCAGCACATATACCTCTCTTCTCTGACAAGCCAAAGGAGGCCCTTGGAACACAATTCGGCCTTCTGCGATGAAACATTGGGATGCAGTGTGTTCTGCATGTGCTGAATGGCATAATCCTCTAAATGCCCTCAGGAGGCCTAGGTGACTTTGCATGTTCCAAATGCCTAGCAAGGCTCACGGTCAATCTCTACTTTATTTCGGGCTGGACCTAAAGTCTACTTTCTGCCTCACTTAGAGAGACGTCGAGCAGGAGACCCCAAAGTGGATTGGAGCCCCGGTGGTTTCTTTCAGGGCAGCTTAGGTGTCCTCAACGTGGCAGACCCGCATGGAAAGAAAGCCGGCCCAAGAACCGTGCTCCTGGGGCTGTTTCAAAGCTGTGGAACGCTAGCCATAGAGAACAGATTAGTTGCCGGCCCTTTCACCTGCATAGTGAGGGATGGTCCCAGAGCCGTGTATCCCTTGATTGTGCTCAGAAGGCTTCTGGTACACGGTGCACTTCCCTGGAAAGAAATGCCCCCGTGAGAGGCTTGAGCGCTGTGAGGCACACTAAAGCTAAAGCTGTCCATTGACTAAGCCTTCCTGGAAACTGGTGCACCCCTGCCTCTGGTAAAGGGAAAATGTGCACCTTACCTCGAGACTAGAGGTCACATTTAGTTGGCACTTTAGCTACAGTATGCTCTGGGCTGAGCTCCCAGGAAGGAAGCGCAAGCGTTTGGTTTCTTTGGCAAAAGCTCACTGCTCCTCAGAGGCATCTGTGCAGTGAACAGTGTCCTGGTGGTGTGGTGTTCAGGCAGCTTGGAAGCTGCATCGAAGTTGCTTTCCAAAGGGGGAGAGTCGGGCTTCTCTCACATGCTCCAGTTTCCAACTTGACCCCACAGCGCAATTACCATCACTCACTGACTGTCTACTGGAGACTTTCGGCCACACGGGGCCTTTCTATGATCACACTTCGTTGCAGGCGGGGACTTTTGCATGCCGTGCAGAGCATTACCTGCTTAATGACTTAGTCAGGCCTAGGTGACTTTGGATCGTCCAAAAGTCTCACAAGTTGACCGGTTTTTCTGTTCTTTCTGTCAGGCTGGACCTACAGTGGACCTTGCGTCACAATAGAGAGATGACAGGTAAGAGTTGCCAGGGGGCTCTGTAGGCTCAGGGATTCTTTCAGTGCAGTTCAGAGGGCCTCCACAGAGGGAGAGCCACGTTGAATGTAATACGGGCAAAAACGTTGTCCTGGGGCTGCTTTACAGCGGTAGAAATCAAGCTATGCAAGCGAGGATCAGTTCATTGCCTTTCCCTCTGCATAGAAAGGGTTGACCCCAACAGCCTGTTCTGCGCTGTGTTGCTCGGAAAACAAAAAGGGGACTCACGGCACCCACGCTCTCCCTCAGAAGGGAATTCATACGTGTCTCTCTGAGGCCTCTGGAGAGCCGTAGAGGATTTAAAGCACTCTATCGAGTCAGGGTTCATGGAGATGGCTGCACAGCAAACTTTGCTGATAGGAAACGCTCGTGCTTACCTTGAGGCCTGGGGGTCACGTTTACTTCGCACTTTAGCTAGGGCAAGCGGTGGGGTGAACTCCTAGCAAGGCACAGGCGACCACCTGGATTCATAGGAGAAAACTCACTTTCTTCCCTGAGGCATTCCTAGCAGTGACTAGAAGACGGGTAACAGCACTGTCTTTCAGTCAGCCTTGAGGCCGCCACTATCTACCTTTCAAAAGGGGGAAAATACTGCCGTTTTCCAGGCTTCTCAATTATACACCGGATCACCCAGCACATATACCTCTCTTCTCTGACAAGCCAAAGGAGGCCCTTGGAACACAATTCGGCCTTCTGCGATGAAACTTTGGGATGCAGTGTGTTCTGCATGTGCTGATTGGCATAATCCTCTAAATGCCCTCAGGAGGCCTAGGTGACTTTGCATGTTCCAAATGCCTAGCAAGGCTCACGGTCAATCTCTACTTTATTTCGGGCTGGACCTAAAGTCTACTTTCTGCCTCACTTAGAGAGACGTCGAGCAGGAGACCCCAAAGTGGATTGGAGCCCCGGTGGTTTCTTTCAGGGCAGCTTAGGTGTCCTCAACGTGGCAGACCCGCATGGAAAGAAAGCCGGCCCAAGAACTGTGCTCCGGGGGCTGTTTCAAAGCTGTGGAACGCTAGCCATAGAGAACAGATTAGTTGCCGGCCCTTTCACCTGCATAGTGAGGGATGGTCCCAGAGCCGTGTATCCCTTGATTGTGCTCAGAAGGCTTCTGGTACACGGTGCACTTCCTTGGAAAGAAATGCCCCCGTGAGAGGCTTGAGCGCTGTGAGGCACACTAAAGCTAAAGCCGTCCATTGACTAAGCCTTCCTGGAAACTGGTGCACCCCTGCCTCTGGTAAAGGGAAAATGTGCACCTTACCTCGAGACTAGAGGTCACATTTAGTTGGCACTTTAGCTACAGTATGCTCTGGGCTGAGCTCCCAGGAAGGAAGCGCAAGCGTTTGGTTTCTTTGGCAAAAGCTCACTGCTCCTCAGAGGCATCTGTGCAGTGAACAGTGTCCTGGTGGTGTGGTGTTCAGGCAGCTTGGAAGCTGCATCGAAGTTGCTTTCCAAAGGGGGAGAGTCGGGCTTCTCTCACATGCTCCAGTTTCCAACTTGACCCCACAGCGCAATTACCATCACTCACTGACTGTCTACTGGAGACTTTCGGCCACACGGGGCCTTTCTATGATCACACTTCGTTGCAGGCGGGGACTTTTGCATGCCGTGCAGAGCATTACCTGCTTAATGACTTAGTCAGGCCTAGGTGACTTTGGATCGTCCAAAAGTCTCACAAGTTGACCGGGTTTTCTGTTCTTTCTGTCAGGCTGGACCTACAGTGGACCTTGCGTCACAATAGAGAGATGACAGGTAAGAGTTGCCAGGGGGCTCTGTAGGCTCAGGGATTCTTTCAGTGCAGTTCAGAGGGCCTCCACAGAGGGAGAGCCACGTTGAATGTAATACGGGCAAAAACGTTGTCCTGGGGCTGCTTTACAGCGGTAGAAATCAAGCTATGCAAGCGAGGATCAGTTCATTGCCTTTCCCTCTGCATAGAAAGGGTTGACCCCAACAGCCTGTTCTGCGCTGTGTTGCTCGGAAAACAAAAAGGGGACTCACGGCACCCACGCTCTCCCTCAGAAGGGAATTCATACGTGTCTCTCTGAGGCCTCTGGAGAGCCGTAGAGGATTTAAAGCACTCTATCGAGTCAGGGTTCATGGAGATGGCTGCACAGCAAACTTTGCTGATAGGAAACGCTCGTGCTTACCTTGAGGCCTGGGGGTCACGTTTACTTCGCACTTTAGCTAGGGCAAGCGGTGGGGTGAACTCCTAGCAAGGCACAGGCGACCACCTGGATTCATAGGAGAAAACTCACTTTCTTCCCTGAGGCATTCCTAGCAGTGACTAGAAGACGGGTAACAGCACTGTCTTTCAGTCAGCCTTGAGGCCGCCACTATCTACCTTTCAAAAGGGGGAAAATACTGCCGTTTTCCAGGCTTCTCAATTATACACCGGATCACCCAGCACATATACCTCTCTTCTCTGACAAGCCAAAGGAGGCCCTTGGAACACAATTCGCCCTTCTGCGATGAAACATTGGGATGCAGTGTGTTCTGCATGTGCTGAATGGCATAATCCTCTAAATGCCCTCAGGAGGCCTAGGTGACTTTGCATGTTCCAAATGCCTAGCAAGGCTCACGGTCAATCTCTACTTTATTTCGGGCTGGACCTAAAGTCTACTTTCTGCCTCACTTAGAGAGACGTCGAGCAGGAGACCCCAAAGTGGATTGGAGCCCCGGTGGTTTCTTTCAGGGCAGCTTAGGTGTCCTCAACGTGGCAGACCCGCATGGAAAGAAAGCCGGCCCAAGAACCGTGCTCCTGGGGCTGTTTCAAAGCTGTGGAACGCTAGCCATAGAGAACAGATTAGTTGCCGGCCCTTTCACCTGCATAGTGAGGGATGGTCCCAGAGCCGTGTATCCCTTGATTGTGCTCAGAAGGCTTCTGGTACACGGTGCACTTCCCTGGAAAGAAATGCCCCCGTGAGAGGCTTGAGCGCTGTGAGGCACACTAAAGCTAAAGCCGTCCATTGACTAAGCCTTCCTGGAAACTGGTGCACCCCTGCCTCTGGTAAAGGGAAAATGTGCACCTTACCTCGAGACTAGAGGTCACATTTAGTTGGCACTTTAGCTACAGTATGCTCTGGGCTGAGCTCCCAGGAAGGAAGCGCAAGCGTTTGGTTTCTTTGGCAAAAGCTCACTGCTCCTCAGAGGCATCTGTGCAGTGAACAGTGTCCTGGTGGTGTGGTGTTCAGGCAGCTTGGAAGCTGCATCGAAGTTGCTTTCCAAAGGGGGAGAGTCGGGCTTCTCTCACATGCTCCAGTTTCCAACTTGACCCCACAGCGCAATTACCATCACTCACTGACTGTCTACTGGAGACATTCGGCCACACGGGGCCTTTCTATGATCACACTTCGTTGCAGGCGGGGACTTTTGCATGCCGTGCAGAGCATTACCTGCTTAATGACTTAGTCAGGCCTAGGTGACTTTGGATCGTCCAAAAGTCTCACAAGTTGACCGGTTTTTCTGTTCTTTCTGTCAGGCTGGACCTACAGTGGACCTTGCGTCACAATAGAGAGATGACAGGTAAGAGTTGCCAGGGGGCTCTGTAGGCTCAGGGATTCTTTCAGTGCAGTTCAGAGGGCCTCCACAGAGGGAGAGCCACGTTGAATGTAATACTGGCAAAAACGTTGTCCTGGGGCTGCTTTACAGCGGTAGAAATCAAGCTATGCAAGCGAGGATCAGTTCATTGCCTTTCCCTCTGCATAGAAAGGGTTGACCCCAACAGCCTGTTCTGCGCTGTGTTGCTCGGAAAACAAAAAGGGGACTCACGGCACCCACGCTCTCCCTCAGAAGGGAATTCATACGTGTCTCTCTGAGGCCTCCGGAGAGCCGTAGAGGATTTAAAGCACTCTATCGAGTCAGGGTTCATGGAGATGGCTGCACAGCAAACTTTGCTGATAGGAAACGCTCGTGCTTACCTTGAGGCCTGGGGGTCACGTTTACTTCGCACTTTAGCTAGGGCAAGCGGTGGGGTGAACTCCTAGCAAGGCACAGGCGACCACCTGGATTCATAGGAGAAAACTCACTTTCTTCCCTGAGGCATTCTTAGCAGTGACTAGAAGACGGGTAACAGCACTGTCTTTCAGTGAGCCTTGAGGCCGCCACTATGTACCTTTCAAATGGGGGAAAATACTGCCTTTTTCCAGGCTTCTCAATTATACACCGGATCACCC
The DNA here is from genome assembly GCF_964165515.1 of Mesoplodon bidens. Taxonomy (NCBI): domain Eukaryota; kingdom Metazoa; phylum Chordata; class Mammalia; order Artiodactyla; family Ziphiidae; genus Mesoplodon; species Mesoplodon bidens. The sequence goes on along the minus strand of NW_027671778.1, from coordinate 144,840 downwards.
AGCACATATACCTCTCTTCTCTGACAAGCCAAAGGAGGCCCTTGGAACACAATTCGCCCTTCTGCGATGAAACTTTGGGATGCAGTGTGTTCTGCATGTGCTGATTGGCATAATCCTCTAAATGCCCTCAGGAGGCCTAGGTGACTTTGCATGTTCCAAATGCCTAGCAAGGCTCACGGTCAATCTCTACTTTATTTCGGGCTGGACCTAAAGTCTACTTTCTGCCTCACTTAGAGAGACGTCGAGCAGGAGACCCCAAAGTGGATTGGAGCCCCGGTGGTTTCTTTCAGGGCAGCTTAGGTGTCCTCAACGTGGCAGACCCGCATGGAAAGAAAGCCGGCCCAAGAACCGTGCTCCTGGGGCTGTTTCAAAGCTGTGGAACGCTAGCCATAGAGAACAGATTAGTTGCCGGCCCTTTCACCTGCATAGTGAGGGATGGTCCCAGAGCCGTGTATCCCTTGATTGTGCTCAGAAGGCTTCTGGTACACGGTGCACTTCTTGGAAAGAAATGCCCCCGTGAGAGGCTTGAGCGCTGTGAGGCACACTAAAGCTAAAGCCGTCCATTGACTAAGCCTTCCTGGAAACTGGTGCACCCCTGCCTCTGGTAAAGGGAAAATGTGCACCTTACCTCGAGACTAGAGGTCACATTTAGTTGGCACTTTAGCTACAGTATGCTCTGGGCTGAGCTCCCAGGAAGGAAGCGCAAGCGTTTGGTTTCTTTGGCAAAAGCTCACTGCTCCTCAGAGGCATCTGTGCAGTGAACAGTGTCCTGGTGGTGTGGTGTTCAGGCAGCTTGGAAGCTGCATCGAAGTTGCTTTCCAAAGGGGGAGAGTCGGGCTTCTCTCACATGCTCCAGTTTCCAACTTGACCCCACAGCGCAATTACCATCACTCACTGACTGACTACTGGAGACTTTCGGCCACACGGGGCCTTTCTATGATCACACTTCGTTGCAGGCGGGGACTTTTGCATGCCGTGCAGAGCATTACCTGCTTAAAGACTTAGTCAGGCCTAGGTGACTTTGGATCGTCCAAAAGTCTCACAAGTTGACCGGTTTTTCTGTTCTTTCTGTCAGGCTGGACCTACAGTGGACCTTGCGTCACAATAGAGAGATGACAGGTAAGAGTTGCCAGGGGGCTCTGTAGGCTCAGGGATTCTTTCAGTGCAGTTCAGAGGGCCTCCACAGAGGGAGAGCCACGTTGAATGTAATACTGGCATAAACGTTGTCCTGGGGCTGCTTTACAGCGGTAGAAATCAAGCTATGCAAGCGAGGATCAGTTCATTGCCTTTCCCTCTGCATAGAAAGGGTTGACCCCAACAGCCTGTTCTGCGCTGTGTTGCTCGGAAAACAAAAAGGGGACTCACGGCACCCACGCTCTCCCTCAGAAGGGAATTCATACGTGTCTCTCTGAGGCCTCTGGAGAGCCGTAGAGGATTTAAAGCACTCTATCGAGTCAGGGTTCATGGAGATGGCTGCACAGCAAACTTTGCTGATAGGAAACGCTCGTGCTTACCTTGAGGCCTGGGGGTCACGTTTACTTCGCACTTTAGCTAGGGCAAGCGGTGGGGTGAACTCCTAGCAAGGCACAGGCGACCACCTGGATTCATAGGAGAAAACTCACTTTCTTCCCTGAGGCATTCCTAGCAGTGACTAGAAGACGGGTAACAGCACTGTCTTTCAGTCAGCCTTGAGGCCGCCACTATCTACCTTTCAAAAGGGGGAAAATACTGCCGTTTTCCAGGCTTCTCAATTATACACCGGATCACCCAGCACATATACCTCTCTTCTCTGACAAGCCAAAGGAGGCCCTTGGAACACAATTCGGCCTTCTGCGATGAAACATTGGGATGCAGTGTGTTCTGCATGTGCTGAATGGCATAATCCTCTAAATGCCCTCAGGAGGCCTAGGTGACTTTGCATGTTCCAAATGCCTAGCAAGGCTCACGGTCAATCTCTACTTTATTTCGGGCTGGACCTAAAGTCTACTTTCTGCCTCACTTAGAGAGACGTCGAGCAGGAGACCCCAAAGTGGATTGGAGCCCCGGTGGTTTCTTTCAGGGCAGCTTAGGTGTCCTCAACGTGGCAGACCCGCATGGAAAGAAAGCCGGCCCAAGAACCGTGCTCCTGGGGCTGTTTCAAAGCTGTGGAACGCTAGCCATAGAGAACAGATTAGTTGCCGGCCCTTTCACCTGCATAGTGAGGGATGGTCCCAGAGCCGTGTATCCCTTGATTGTGCTCAGAAGGCTTCTGGTACACGGTGCACTTCCCTGGAAAGAAATGCCCCCGTGAGAGGCTTGAGCGCTGTGAGGCACACTAAAGCTAAAGCTGTCCATTGACTAAGCCTTCCTGGAAACTGGTGCACCCCTGCCTCTGGTAAAGGGAAAATGTGCACCTTACCTCGAGACTAGAGGTCACATTTAGTTGGCACTTTAGCTACAGTATGCTCTGGGCTGAGCTCCCAGGAAGGAAGCGCAAGCGTTTGGTTTCTTTGGCAAAAGCTCACTGCTCCTCAGAGGCATCTGTGCAGTGAACAGTGTCCTGGTGGTGTGGTGTTCAGGCAGCTTGGAAGCTGCATCGAAGTTGCTTTCCAAAGGGGGAGAGTCGGGCTTCTCTCACATGCTCCAGTTTCCAACTTGACCCCACAGCGCAATTACCATCACTCACTGACTGTCTACTGGAGACTTTCGGCCACACGGGGCCTTTCTATGATCACACTTCGTTGCAGGCGGGGACTTTTGCATGCCGTGCAGAGCATTACCTGCTTAATGACTTAGTCAGGCCTAGGTGACTTTGGATCGTCCAAAAGTCTCACAAGTTGACCGGTTTTTCTGTTCTTTCTGTCAGGCTGGACCTACAGTGGACCTTGCGTCACAATAGAGAGATGACAGGTAAGAGTTGCCAGGGGGCTCTGTAGGCTCAGGGATTCTTTCAGTGCAGTTCAGAGGGCCTCCACAGAGGGAGAGCCACGTTGAATGTAATACGGGCAAAAACGTTGTCCTGGGGCTGCTTTACAGCGGTAGAAATCAAGCTATGCAAGCGAGGATCAGTTCATTGCCTTTCCCTCTGCATAGAAAGGGTTGACCCCAACAGCCTGTTCTGCGCTGTGTTGCTCGGAAAACAAAAAGGGGACTCACGGCACCCACGCTCTCCCTCAGAAGGGAATTCATACGTGTCTCTCTGAGGCCTCTGGAGAGCCGTAGAGGATTTAAAGCACTCTATCGAGTCAGGGTTCATGGAGATGGCTGCACAGCAAACTTTGCTGATAGGAAACGCTCGTGCTTACCTTGAGGCCTGGGGGTCACGTTTACTTCGCACTTTAGCTAGGGCAAGCGGTGGGGTGAACTCCTAGCAAGGCACAGGCGACCACCTGGATTCATAGGAGAAAACTCACTTTCTTCCCTGAGGCATTCCTAGCAGTGACTAGAAGACGGGTAACAGCACTGTCTTTCAGTCAGCCTTGAGGCCGCCACTATCTACCTTTCAAAAGGGGGAAAATACTGCCGTTTTCCAGGCTTCTCAATTATACACCGGATCACCCAGCACATATACCTCTCTTCTCTGACAAGCCAAAGGAGGCCCTTGGAACACAATTCGGCCTTCTGCGATGAAACTTTGGGATGCAGTGTGTTCTGCATGTGCTGATTGGCATAATCCTCTAAATGCCCTCAGGAGGCCTAGGTGACTTTGCATGTTCCAAATGCCTAGCAAGGCTCACGGTCAATCTCTACTTTATTTCGGGCTGGACCTAAAGTCTACTTTCTGCCTCACTTAGAGAGACGTCGAGCAGGAGACCCCAAAGTGGATTGGAGCCCCGGTGGTTTCTTTCAGGGCAGCTTAGGTGTCCTCAACGTGGCAGACCCGCATGGAAAGAAAGCCGGCCCAAGAACTGTGCTCCGGGGGCTGTTTCAAAGCTGTGGAACGCTAGCCATAGAGAACAGATTAGTTGCCGGCCCTTTCACCTGCATAGTGAGGGATGGTCCCAGAGCCGTGTATCCCTTGATTGTGCTCAGAAGGCTTCTGGTACACGGTGCACTTCCTTGGAAAGAAATGCCCCCGTGAGAGGCTTGAGCGCTGTGAGGCACACTAAAGCTAAAGCCGTCCATTGACTAAGCCTTCCTGGAAACTGGTGCACCCCTGCCTCTGGTAAAGGGAAAATGTGCACCTTACCTCGAGACTAGAGGTCACATTTAGTTGGCACTTTAGCTACAGTATGCTCTGGGCTGAGCTCCCAGGAAGGAAGCGCAAGCGTTTGGTTTCTTTGGCAAAAGCTCACTGCTCCTCAGAGGCATCTGTGCAGTGAACAGTGTCCTGGTGGTGTGGTGTTCAGGCAGCTTGGAAGCTGCATCGAAGTTGCTTTCCAAAGGGGGAGAGTCGGGCTTCTCTCACATGCTCCAGTTTCCATTGACCCCACAGCGCAATTACCATCACTCACTGACTGTCTACTGGAGACTTTCGGCCACACGGGGCCTTTCTATGATCACACTTCGTTGCAGGCGGGGACTTTTGCATGCCGTGCAGAGCATTACCTGCTTAATGACTTAGTCAGGCCTAGGTGACTTTGGATCGTCCAAAAGTCTCACAAGTTGACCGGGTTTTCTGTTCTTTCTGTCAGGCTGGACCTACAGTGGACCTTGCGTCACAATAGAGAGATGACAGGTAAGAGTTGCCAGGGGGCTCTGTAGGCTCAGGGATTCTTTCAGTGCAGTTCAGAGGGCCTCCACAGAGGGAGAGCCACGTTGAATGTAATACGGGCAAAAACGTTGTCCTGGGGCTGCTTTACAGCGGTAGAAATCAAGCTATGCAAGCGAGGATCAGTTCATTGCCTTTCCCTCTGCATAGAAAGGGTTGACCCCAACAGCCTGTTCTGCGCTGTGTTGCTCGGAAAACAAAAAGGGGACTCACGGCACCCACGCTCTCCCTCAGAAGGGAATTCATACGTGTCTCTCTGAGGCCTCTGGAGAGCCGTAGAGGATTTAAAGCACTCTATCGAGTCAGGGTTCATGGAGATGGCTGCACAGCAAACTTTGCTGATAGGAAACGCTCGTGCTTACCTTGAGGCCTGGGGGTCACGTTTACTTCGCACTTTAGCTAGGGCAAGCGGTGGGGTGAACTCCTAGCAAGGCACAGGGCGACCACCTGGATTCATAGGAGAAAACTCACTTTCTTCCCTGAGGCATTCCTAGCAGTGACTAGAAGACGGGTAACAGCACTGTCTTTCAGTCAGCCTTGAGGCCGCCACTATCTACCTTTCAAAAGGGGGAAAATACTGCCGTTTTCCAGGCTTCTCAATTATACACCGGATCACCCAGCACATATACCTCTCTTCTCTGACAAGCCAAAGGAGGCCCTTGGAACACAATTCGCCCTTCTGCGATGAAACATTGGGATGCAGTGTGTTCTGCATGTGCTGAATGGCATAATCCTCTAAATGCCCTCAGGAGGCCTAGGTGACTTTGCATGTTCCAAATGCCTAGCAAGGCTCACGGTCAATCTCTACTTTATTTCGGGCTGGACCTAAAGTCTACTTTCTGCCTCACTTAGAGAGACGTCGAGCAGGAGACCCCAAAGTGGATTGGAGCCCCGGTGGTTTCTTTCAGGGCAGCTTAGGTGTCCTCAACGTGGCAGACCCGCATGGAAAGAAAGCCGGCCCAAGAACCGTGCTCCTGGGGCTGTTTCAAAGCTGTGGAACGCTAGCCATAGAGAACAGATTAGTTGCCGGCCCTTTCACCTGCATAGTGAGGGATGGTCCCAGAGCCGTGTATCCCTTGATTGTGCTCAGAAGGCTTCTGGTACACGGTGCACTTCCCTGGAAAGAAATGCCCCCGTGAGAGGCTTGAGCGCTGTGAGGCACACTAAAGCTAAAGCCGTCCATTGACTAAGCCTTCCTGGAAACTGGTGCACCCCTGCCTCTGGTAAAGGGAAAATGTGCACCTTACCTCGAGACTAGAGGTCACATTTAGTTGGCACTTTAGCTACAGTATGCTCTGGGCTGAGCTCCCAGGAAGGAAGCGCAAGCGTTTGGTTTCTTTGGCAAAAGCTCACTGCTCCTCAGAGGCATCTGTGCAGTGAACAGTGTCCTGGTGGTGTGGTGTTCAGGCAGCTTGGAAGCTGCATCGAAGTTGCTTTCCAAAGGGGGAGAGTCGGGCTTCTCTCACATGCTCCAGTTTCCAACTTGACCCCACAGCGCAATTACCATCACTCACTGACTGTCTACTGGAGACTTTCGGCCACACGGGGCCTTTCTATGATCACACTTCGTTGCAGGCGGGGACTTTTGCATGCCGTGCAGAGCATTACCTGCTTAATGACTTAGTCAGGCCTAGGTGACTTTGGATCGTCCAAAAGTCTCACAAGTTGACCGGTTTTTTCTGTTCTTTCTGTCAGGCTGGACCTACAGTGGACCTTGCGTCACAATAGAGAGATGACAGGTAAGAGTTGCCAGGGGGCTCTGTAGGCTCAGGGATTCTTTCAGTGCAGTTCAGAGGGCCTCCACAGAGGGAGAGCCACGTTGAATGTAATACTGGCAAAAACGTTGTCCTGGGGCTGCTTTACAGCGGTAGAAATCAAGCTATGCAAGCGAGGATCAGTTCATTGCCTTTCCCTCTGCATAGAAAGGGTTGACCCCAACAGCCTGTTCTGCGCTGTGTTGCTCGGAAAACAAAAAGGGGACTCACGGCACCCACGCTCTCCCTCAGAAGGGAATTCATACGTGTCTCTCTGAGGCCTCTGGAGAGCCGTAGAGGATTTAAAGCACTCTATCGAGTCAGGGTTCATGGAGATGGCTGCACAGCAAACTTTGCTGATAGGAAACGCTCGTGCTTACCTTGAGGCCTGGGGGTCACGTTTACTTCGCACTTTAGCTAGGGCAAGCGGTGGGGTGAACTCCTAGCAAGGCACAGGCGACCACCTGGATTCATAGGAGAAAACTCACTTTCTTCCCTGAGGCATTCCTAGCAGTGACTAGAAGACGGGTAACAGCACTGTCTTTCAGTCAGCCTTGAGGCCGCCACTATCTACCTTTCAAAAGGGGGAAAATACTGCCGTTTTCCAGGCTTCTCAATTATACACCGGATCACCCAGCACATATACCTCTCTTCTCTGACAAGCCAAAGGAGGCCCTTGGAACACAATTCGCCCTTCTGCGATGAAACATTGGGATGCAGTGTGTTCTGCATGTGCTGAATGGCATAATCCTCTAAATGCCCTCAGGAGGCCTAGGTGACTTTGCATGTTCCAAATGCCTAGCAAGGCTCACGGTCAATCTCTACATTATTTCGGGCTGGACCTAAAGTCTACTTTCTGCCTCACTTAGAGAGACGTCGAGCAGGAGACCCCAAAGTGGATTGGAGCCCCGGTGGTTTCTTTCAGGGCAGCTTAGGTGTCCTCAACGTGGCAGACCCGCATGGAAAGAAAGCCGGCCCAAGAACCGTGCTCCTGGGGCTGTTTCAAAGCTGTGGAACGCTAGCCATAGAGAACAGATTAGTTGCCGGCCCTTTCACCTGCATAGTGAGGGATGGTCCCAGAGCCGTGTATCCCTTGATTGTGCTCAGAAGGCTTCTGGTACACGGTGCACTTCCCTGGAAAGAAATGCCCCCGTGAGAGGCTTGAGCGCTGTGAGGCACACTAAAGCTAAAGCCGTCCATTGACTAAGCCTTCCTGGAAACTGGTGCACCCCTGCCTCTGGTAAAGGGAAAATGTGCACCTTACCTCGAGACTAGAGGTCACATTTAGTTGGCACTTTAGCTACAGTATGCTCTGGGCTGAGCTCCCAGGAAGGAAGCGCAAGCGTTTGGTTTCTTTGGCAAAAGCTCACTGCTCCTCAGAGGCATCTGTGCAGTGAACAGTGTCCTGGTGGTGTGGTGTTCAGGCAGCTTGGAAGCTGCATCGAAGTTGCTTTCCAAAGGGGGAGAGTCGGGCTTCTCTCACATGCTCCAGTTTCCAACTTGACCCCACAGCGCAATTACCATCACTCACTGACTGTCTACTGGAGACTTTCGGCCACACGGGGCCTTTCTATGATCACACTTCGTTGCAGGCGGGGACTTTTGCATGCCGTGCAGAGCATTACCTGCTTAATGACTTAGTCAGGCCTAGGTGACTTTGGATCGTCCAAAAGTCTCACAAGTTGACCGGTTTTTCTGTTCTTTCTGTCAGGCTGGACCTACAGTGGACCTTGCGTCACAATAGAGAGATGACAGGTAAGAGTTGCCAGGGGGCTCTGTAGGCTCAGGGATTCTTTCAGTGCAGTTCAGAGGGCCTCCACAGAGGGAGAGCCACGTTGAATGTAATACGGGCAAAAACGTTGTCCTGGGGCTGCTTTACAGCGGTAGAAATCAAGCTATGCAAGCGAGGATCAGTTCATTGCCTTTCCCTCTGCATAGAAAGGGTTGACCCCAACAGCCTGTTCTGCGCTGTGTTGCTCGGAAAACAAAAAGGGGACTCACGGCACCCACGCTCTCCCTCAGAAGGGAATTCATACGTGTCTCTCTGAGGCCTCTGGAGAGCCGTAGAGGATTTAAAGCACTCTATCGAGTCAGGGTTCATGGAGATGGCTGCACAGCAAACTTTGCTGATAGGAAACGCTCGTGCTTACCTTGAGGCCTGGGGGTCACGTTTACTTCGCACTTTAGCTAGGGCAAGCGGTGGGGTGAACTCCTAGCAAGGCACAGGCGACCACCTGGATTCATAGGAGAAAACTCACTTTCTTCCCTGAGGCATTCCTAGCAGTGACTAGAAGACGGGTAACAGCACTGTCTTTCAGTCAGCCTTGAGGCCGCCACTATCTACCTTTCAAAAGGGGGAAAATACTGCCGTTTTCCAGGCTTCTCAATTATACACCGGATCACCCAGCACATATACCTCTCTTCTCTGACAAGCCAAAGGAGGCCCTTGGAACACAATTCGCCCTTCTGCGATGAAACATTGGGATGCAGTGTGTTCTGCATGTGCTGAATGGCATAATCCTCTAAATGCCCTCAGGAGGCCTAGGTGACTTTGCATGTTCCAAATGCCTAGCAAGGCTCACGGTCAATCTCTACATTATTTCGGGCTGGACCTAAAGTCTACTTTCTGCCTCACTTAGAGAGACGTCGAGCAGGAGACCCCAAAGTGGATTGGAGCCCCGGTGGTTTCTTTCAGGGCAGCTTAGGTGTCCTCAACGTGGCAGACCCGCATGGAAAGAAAGCCGGCCCAAGAACCGTGCTCCTGGGGCTGTTTCAAAGCTGTGGAACGCTAGCCATAGAGAACAGATTAGTTGCCGGCCCTTTCACCTGCATAGTGAGGGATGGTCCCAGAGCCGTGTATCCCTTGATTGTGCTCAGAAGGCTTCTGGTACACGGTGCACTTCCCTGGAAAGAAATGCCCCCGTGAGAGGCTTGAGCGCTGTGAGGCACACTAAAGCTAAAGCCGTCCATTGACTAAGCCTTCCTGGAAACTGGTGCACCCCTGCCTCTGGTAAAGGGAAAATGTGCACCTTACCTCGAGACTAGAGGTCACATTTAGTTGGCACTTTAGCTACAGTATGCTCTGGGCTGAGCTCCCAGGAAGGAAGCGCAAGCGTTTGGTTTCTTTGGCAAAAGCTCACTGCTCCTCAGAGGCATCTGTGCAGTGAACAGTGTCCTGGTGGTGTGGTGTTCAGGCAGCTTGGAAGCTGCATCGAAGTTGCTTTCCAAAGGGGGAGAGTCGGGCTTCTCTCACATGCTCCAGTTTCCAACTTGACCCCACAGCGCAATTACCATCACTCACTGACTGTCTACTGGAGACTTTCGGCCACACGGGGCCTTTCTATGATCACACTTCGTTGCAGGCGGGGACTTTTGCATGCCGTGCAGAGCATTACCTGCTTAATGACTTAGTCAGGCCTAGGTGACTTTGGATCGTCCAAAAGTCTCACAAGTTGACCGGTTTTTCTGTTCTTTCTGTCAGGCTGGACCTACAGTGGACCTTGCGTCACAATAGAGAGATGACAGGTAAGAGTTGCCAGGGGGCTCTGTAGGCTCAGGGATTCTTTCAGTGCAGTTCAGAGGGCCTCCACAGAGGGAGAGCCACGTTGAATGTAATACGGGCAAAAACGTTGTCCTGGGGCTGCTTTACAGCGGTAGAAATCAAGCTATGCAAGCGAGGATCAGTTCATTGCCTTTCCCTCTGCATAGAAAGGGTTGACCCCAACAGCCTGTTCTGCGCTGTGTTGCTCGGAAAACAAAAAGGGGACTCACGGCACCCACGCTCTCCCTCAGAAGGGAATTCATACGTGTCTCTCTGAGGCCTCTGGAGAGCCGTAGAGGATTTAAAGCACTCTATCGAGTCAGGGTTCATGGAGATGGCTGCACAGCAAACTTTGCTGATAGGAAACGCTCGTGCTTACCTTGAGGCCTGGGGGTCACGTTTACTTCGCACTTTAGCTAGGGCAAGCGGTGGGGTGAACTCCTAGCAAGGCACAGGCGACCACCTGGATTCATAGGAGAAAACTCACTTTCTTCCCTGAGGCATTCCTAGCAGTGACTAGAAGACGGGTAACAGCACTGTCTTTCAGTCAGCCTTGAGGCCGCCACTATCTACCTTTCAAAAGGGGGAAAATACTGCCGTTTTCCAGGCTTCTCAATTATACACCGGATCACCCAGCACATATACCTCTCTTCTCTGACAAGCCAAAGGAGGCCCTTGGAACACAATTCGGCCTTCTGCGATGAAACTTTGGGATGCAGTGTGTTCTGCATGTGCTGAATGGCATAATCCTCTAAATGCCCTCAGGAGGCCTAGGTGACTTTGCATGTTCCAAATGCCTAGCAAGGCTCACGGTCAATCTCTACATTATTTCGGGCTGGACCTAAAGTCTACTTTCTGCCTCACTTAGAGAGACGTCGAGCAGGAGACCCCAAAGTGGATTGGAGCCCCGGTGGTTTCTTTCAGGGCAGCTTAGGTGTCCTCAACGTGGCAGACCCGCATGGAAAGAAAGCCGGCCCAAGAACCGTGCTCCTGGGGCTGTTTCAAAGCTGTGGAACGCTAGCCATAGAGAACAGATTAGTTGCCGGCCCTTTCACCTGCATAGTGAGGGATGGTCCCAGAGCCGTGTATCCCTTGATTGTGCTCAGAAGGCTTCTGGTACACGGTGCACTTCCCTGGAAAGAAATGCCCCCGTGAGAGGCTTGAGCGCTGTGAGGCACACTAAAGCTAAAGCCGTCCATTGACTAAGCCTTCCTGGAAACTGGTGCACCCCTGCCTCTGGTAAAGGGAAAATGTGCACCTTACCTCGAGACTAGAGGTCACATTTAGTTGGCACTTTAGCTACAGTATGCTCTGGGCTGAGCTCCCAGGAAGGAAGCGCAAGCGTTTGGTTTCTTTGGCAAAAGCTCACTGCTCCTCAGAGGCATCTGTGCAGTGAACAGTGTCCTGGTGGTGTGGTGTTCAGGCAGCTTGGAAGCTGCATCGAAGTTGCTTTCCAAAGGGGGAGAGTCGGGCTTCTCTCACATGCTCCAGTTTCCAACTTGACCCCACAGCACAATTACCATCACTCACTGACTGTCTACTGGAGACTTTCGGCCACACGGGGCCTTTCTATGATCACACTTCGTTGCAGGCGGGGACTTTTGCATGCCGTGCAGAGCATTACCTGCTTAATGACTTAGTCAGGCCTAGGTGACTTTGGATCGTCCAAAAGTCTCACAAGTTGACCGGTTTTTCTGTTCTTTCTGTCAGGCTGGACCTACAGTGGACCTTGCGTCACAATAGAGAGATGACAGGTAAGAGTTGCCAGGGGGCTCTGTAGGCTCAGGGATTCTTTCAGTGCAGTTCAGAGGGCCTCCACAGAGGGAGAGCCACGTTGAATGTAATACTGGCAAAAACGTTGTCCTGGGGCTGCTTTACAGCGGTAGAAATCAAGCTATGCAAGCGAGGATCAGTTCATTGCCTTTCCCTCTGCATAGAAAGGGTTGACCCCAACAGCCTGTTCTGCGCTGTGTTGCTCGGAAAACAAAAAGGGGACTCACGGCACCCACGCTCTCCCTCAGAAGGGAATTCATACGTGTCTCTCTGAGGCCTCTGGAGAGCCGTAGAGGATTTAAAGCACTCTATCGAGTCAGGGTTCATGGAGATGGCTGCACAGCAAACTTTGCTGATAGGAAACGCTCGTGCTTACCTTGAGGCCTGGGGGTCACGTTTACTTCGCACTTTAGCTAGGGCAAGCGGTGGGGTGAACTCCTAGCAAGGCACAGGCGACCACCTGGATTCATAGGAGAAAACTCACTTTCTTCCCTGAGGCATTCCTAGCAGTGACTAGAAGACGGGTAACAGCACTGTCTTTCAGTCAGCCTTGAGGCCGCCACTATCTACCTTTCAAAAGGGGGAAAATACTGCCGTTTTCCAGGCTTCTCAATTATACACCGGATCACCCAGCACATATACCTCTCTTCTCTGACAAGCCAAAGGAGGCCCTTGGAACACAATTCGCCCTTCTGCGATGAAACATTGGGATGCAGTGTGTTCTGCATGTGCTGAATGGCATAATCCTCTAAATGCCCTCAGGAGGCCTAGGTGACTTTGCATGTTCCAAATGCCTAGCAAGGCTCACGGTCAATCTCTACTTTATTTCGGGCTGGACCTAAAGTCTACTTTCTGCCTCACTTAGAGAGACGTCGAGCAGGAGACCCCAAAGTGGATTGGAGCCCCGGTGGTTTCTTTCAGGGCAGCTTAGGTGTCCTCAACGTGGCAGACCCGCATGGAAAGAAAGCCGGCCCAAGAACCGTGCTCCTGGGGCTGTTTCAAAGCTGTGGAACGCTAGCCATAGAGAACAGATTAGTTGCCGGCCCTTTCACCTGCATAGTGAGGGATGGTCCCAGAGCCGTGTATCCCTTGATTGTGCTCAGAAGGCTTCTGGTACACGGTGCACTTCCCTGGAAAGAAATGCCCCCGTGAGAGGCTTGAGCGCTGTGAGGCACACTAAAGCTAAAGCCGTCCATTGACTAAGCCTTCCTGGAAACTGGTGCACCCCTGCCTCTGGTAAAGGGAAAATGTGCACCTTACCTCGAGACTAGAGGTCACATTTAGTTGGCACTTTAGCTACAGTATGCTCTGGGCTGAGCTCCCAGGAAGGAAGCGCAAGCGTTTGGTTTCTTTGGCAAAAGCTCACTGCTCCTCAGAGGCATCTGTGCAGTGAACAGTGTCCTGGTGGTGTGGTGTTCAGGCAGCTTGGAAGCTGCATCGAAGTTGCTTTCCAAAGGGGGAGAGTCGGGCTTCTCTCACATGCTCCAGTTTCCAACTTGACCCCACAGCGCAATTACCATCACTCACTGACTGTCTACTGGAGACTTTCGGCCACACGGGGCCTTTCTATGATCACACTTCGTTGCAGGCGGGGACTTTTGCATGCCGTGCAGAGCATTACCTGCTTAATGACTTAGTCAGGCCTAGGTGACTTTGGATCGTCCAAAAGTCTCACAAGTTGACCGGTTTTTCTGTTCTTTCTGTCAGGCTGGACCTACAGTGGACCTTGCGTCACAATAGAGAGATGACAGGTAAGAGTTGCCAGGGGGCTCTGTAGGCTCAGGGATTCTTTCAGTGCAGTTCAGAGGGCCTCCACAGAGGGAGAGCCACGTTGAATGTAATACTGGCAAAAACGTTGTCCTGGGGCTGCTTTACAGCGGTAGAAATCAAGCTATGCAAGCGAGGATCAGTTCATTGCCTTTCCCTCTGCATAGAAAGGGTTGACCCCAACAGCCTGTTCTGCGCTGTGTTGCTCGGAAAACAAAAAGGGGACTCACGGCACCCACGCTCTCCCTCAGAAGGGAATTCATACGTGTCTCTCTGAGGCCTCTGGAGAGCCGTAGAGGATTTAAAGCACTCTATCGAGTCAGGGTTCATGGAGATGGCTGCACAGCACACTTTGCTGATAGGAAACGCTCGTGCTTACCTTGAGGCCTGGGGGTCACGTTTACTTCGCACTTTAGCTAGGGCAAGCGGTGGGGTGAACTCCTAGCAAGGCACAGGCGACCACCTGGATTCATAGGAGAAAACTCACTTTCTTCCCTGAGGCATTCCTAGCAGTGACTAGAAGACGGGTAACAGCACTGTCTTTCAGTCAGCCTTGAGGCCGCCACTATCTACCTTTCAAAAGGGGGAAAATACTGCCGTTTTCCAGGCTTCTCCATTATACACCGGATCACCCAGCACATATACCTCTCTTCTCTGACAAGCCAAAGGAGGCCCTTGGAACACAATTCGGCCTTCTGCGATGAAACATTGGGATGCAGTGTGTTCTGCATGTGCTGAATGGCATAATCCTCTAAATGCCCTCAGGAGGCCTAGGTGACTTTGCATGTTCCAAATGCCTAGCAAGGCTCACGGTCAATCTCTACTTTATTTCGGGCTGGACCTAAAGTCTACTTTCTGCCTCACTTAGAGAGACGTCGAGCAGGAGACCCCAAAGTGGATTGGAGCCCCGGTGGTTTCTTTCAGGGCAGCTTAGGTGTCCTCAACGTGGCAGACCCGCATGGAAAGAAAGCCGGCCCAAGAACCGTGCTCCTGGGGCTGTTTCAAAGCTGTGGAACGCTAGCCATAGAGAACAGATTAGTTGCCGGCCCTTTCACCTGCATAGTGAGGGATGGTCCCAGAGCCGTGTATCCCTTGATTGTGCTCAGAAGGCTTCTGGTACACGGTGCACTTCCCTGGAAAGAAATGCCCCCGTGAGAGGCTTGAGCGCTGTGAGGCACACTAAAGCTAAAGCCGTCCATTGACTAAGCCTTCCTGGAAACTGGTGCACCCCTGCCTCTGGTAAAGGGAAAATGTGCACCTTACCTCGAGACTAGAGGTCACATTTAGTTGGCACTTTAGCTACAGTATGCTCTGGGCTGAGCTCCCAGGAAGGAAGCGCAAGCGTTTGGTTTCTTTGGCAAAAGCTCACTGCTCCTCAGAGGCATCTGTGCAGTGAACAGTGTCCTGGTGGTGTGGTGTTCAGGCAGCTTGGAAGCTGCATCGAAGTTGCTTTCCAAAGGGGGAGAGTCGGGCTTCTCTCACATGCTCCAGTTTCCAACTTGACCCCACAGCGCAATTACCATCACTCACTGACTGTCTACTGGAGACTTTCGGCCACACGGGGCCTTTCTATGATCACACTTCGTTGCAGGCGGGGACTTTTGCATGCCGTGCAGAGCATTACCTGCTTAATGACTTAGTCAGGCCTAGGTGACTTTGGATCGTCCAAAAGTCTCACAAGTTGACCGGTTTTTCTGTTCTTTCTGTCAGGCTGGACCTACAGTGGACCTTGCGTCACAATAGAGAGATGACAGGTAAGAGTTGCCAGGGGGCTCTGTAGGCTCAGGGATTCTTTCAGTGCAGTTCAGAGGGCCTCCACAGAGGGAGAGCCACGTTGAATGTAATACTGGCAAAAACGTTGTCCTGGGGCTGCTTTACAGCGGTAGAAATCAAGCTATGCAAGCGAGGATCAGTTCATTGCCTTTCCCTCTGCATAGAAAGGGTTGACCCCAACAGCCTGTTCTGCGCTGTGTTGCTCGGAAAACAAAAAGGGGACTCACGGCACCCACGCTCTCCCTCAGAAGGGAATTCATACGTGTCTCTCTGAGGCCTCTGGAGAGCCGTAGAGGATTTAAAGCACTCTATCGAGTCAGGGTTCATGGAGATGGCTGCACAGCACACTTTGCTGATAGGAAACGCTCGTGCTTACCTTGAGGCCTGGGGGTCACGTTTACTTCGCACTTTAGCTAGGGCAAGCGGTGGGGTGAACTCCTAGCAAGGCACAGGCGACCACCTGGATTCATAGGAGAAAACTCACTTTCTTCCCTGAGGCATTCCTAGCAGTGACTAGAAGACGGGTAACAGCACTGTCTTTCAGTCAGCCTTGAGGCCGCCACTATCTACCTTTCAAAAGGGGGAAAATACTGCCGTTTTCCAGGCTTCTCCATTATACACCGGATCACCCAGCACATATACCTCTCTTCTCTGACAAGCCAAAGGAGGCCCTTGGAACACAATTCGGCCTTCTGCGATGAAACATTGGGATGCAGTGTGTTCTGCATGTGCTGAATGGCATAATCCTCTAAATGCCCTCAGGAGGCCTAGGTGACTTTGCATGTTCCAAATGCCTAGCAAGGCTCACGGTCAATCTCTACATTATTTCGGGCTGGACCTAAAGTCTACTTTCTGCCTCACTTAGAGAGACGTCGAGCAGGAGACCCCAAAGTGGATTGGAGCCCCGGTGGTTTCTTTCAGGGCAGCTTAGGTGTCCTCAACGTGGCAGACCCGCATGGAAAGAAAGCCGGCCCAAGAACCGTGCTCCTGGGGCTGTTTCAAAGCTGTGGAACGCTAGCCATAGAGAACAGATTAGTTGCCGGCCCTTTCACCTGCATAGTGAGGGATGGTCCCAGAGCCGTGTATCCCTTGATTGTGCTCAGAAGGCTTCTGGTACACGGTGCACTTCCCTGGAAAGAAATGCCCCCGTGAGAGGCTTGAGCGCTGTGAGGCACACTAAAGCTAAAGCCGTCCATTGACTAAGCCTTCCTGGAAACTGGTGCACCCCTGCCTCTGGTAAAGGGAAAATGTGCACCTTACCTCGAGACTAGAGGTCACATTTAGTTGGCACTTTAGCTACAGTATGCTCTGGGCTGAGCTCCCAGGAAGGAAGCGCAAGCGTTTGGTTTCTTTGGCAAAAGCTCACTGCTCCTCAGAGGCATCTGTGCAGTGAACAGTGTCCTGGTGGTGTGGTGTTCAGGCAGCTTGGAAGCTGCATCGAAGTTGCTTTCCAAAGGGGGAGAGTCGGGCTTCTCTCACATGCTCCAGTTTCCAACTTGACCCCACAGCGCAATTACCATCACTCACTGACTGTCTACCGGAGACTTTCGGCCACACGGGGCCTTTCTATGATCACACTTCGTTGCAGGCGGGGACTTTTGCATGCCGTGCAGAGCATTACCTGCTTAATGACTTAGTCAGGCCTAGGTGACTTTGGATCGTCCAAAAGTCTCACAAGTTGACCGGTTTTTCTGTTCTTTCTGTCAGGCTGGACCTACAGTGGACCTTGCGTCACAATAGAGAGATGACAGGTAAGAGTTGCCAGGGGGCTCTGTAGGCTCAGGGATTCTTTCAGTGCAGTTCAGAGGGCCTCCACAGAGGGAGAGCCACGTTGAATGTAATACTGGCAAAAACGTTGTCCTGGGGCTGCTTTACAGCGGTAGAAATCAAGCTATGCAAGCGAGGATCAGTTCATTGCCTTTCCCTCTGCATAGAAAGGGTTGACCCCAACAGCCTGTTCTGCGCTGTGTTGCTCGGAAAACAAAAAGGGGACTCACGGCACCCACGCTCTCCCTCAGAAGGGAATTCATACGTGTCTCTCTGAGGCCTCTGGAGAGCCGTAGAGGATTTAAAGCACTCTATCGAGTCAGGGTTCATGGAGATGGCTGCACAGCAAACTTTGCTGATAGGAAACGCTCGTGCTTACCTTGAGGCCTGGGGGTCACGTTTACTTCGCACTTTAGCTAGGGCAAGAGGTGGGGTGAACTCCTAGCAAGGCACAGGCGACCACCTGGATTCATAGGAGAAAACTCACTTTCTTCCCTGAGGCATTCCTAGCAGTGACTAGAAGACGGGTAACAGCACTGTCTTTCAGTCAGCCTTGAGGCCGCCACTATCTACCTTTCAAAAGGGGGAAAATACTGCCGTTTTCCAGGCTTCTCCATTATACACCGGATCACCCAGCACATATACCTCTCTTCTGACAAGCCAAAGGAGGCCCTTGGAACACAATTCGCCCTTCTGCGATGAAACATTGGGATGCAGTGTGTTCTGCATGTGATGAATGGCATAATCCTCTAAATGCCCTCAGGAGGCCTAGGTGACTTTGCATGTTCCAAATGCCTAGCAAGGCTCACGGTCAATCTCTACATTATTTCGGGCTGGACCTAAAGTCTACTTTCTGCCTCACTTAGAGAGACGTCGAGCAGGAGACCCCAAAGTGGATTGGAGCCCCGGTGGTTTCTTTCAGGGCAGCTTAGGTGTCCTCAACGTGGCAGACCCGCATGGAAAGAAAGCCGGCCCAAGAACCGTGCTCCTGGGGCTGTTTCAAAGCTGTGGAACGCTAGCCATAGAGAACAGATTAGTTGCCGGCCCTTTCACCTGCATAGTGAGGGATGGTCCCAGAGCCGTGTATCCCTTGATTGTGCTCAGAAGGCTTCTGGTACACGGTGCACTTCCCTGGAAAGAAATGCCCCCGTGAGAGGCTTGAGCGCTGTGAGGCACACTAAAGCTAAAGCCGTCCATTGACTAAGCCTTCCTGGAAACTGGTGCACCCCTGCCTCTGGTAAAGGGAAAATGTGCACCTTACCTCGAGACTAGAGGTCACATTTAGTTGGCACTTTAGCTACAGTATGCTCTGGGCTGAGCTCCCAGGAAGGAAGCGCAAGCGTTTGGTTTCTTTGGCAAAAGCTCACTGCTCCTCAGAGGCATCTGTGCAGTGAACAGTGTCCTGGTGGTGTGGTGTTCAGGCAGCTTGGAAGCTGCATCGAAGTTGCTTTCCAAAGGGGGAGAGTCGGGCTTCTCTCACATGCTCCAGTTTCCAACTTGACCCCACAGCGCAATTACCATCACTCACTGACTGTCTACTGGAGACTTTCGGCCACACGGGGCCTTTCTATGATCACACTTCGTTGCAGGCGGGGACTTTTGCATGCCGTGCAGAGCATTACCTGCTTAATGACTTAGTCAGGCCTAGGTGACTTTGGATCGTCCAAAAGTCTCACAAGTTGACCGGTTTTTCTGTTCTTTCTGTCAGGCTGGACCTACAGTGGACCTTGCGTCACAATAGAGAGATGACAGGTAAGAGTTGCCAGGGGGCTCTGTAGGCTCAGGGATTCTTTCAGTGCAGTTCAGAGGGCCTCCACAGAGGGAGAGCCACGTTGAATGTAATACGGGCAAAAACGTTGTCCTGGGGCTGCTTTACAGCGGTAGAAATCAAGCTATGCAAGCGAGGATCAGTTCATTGCCTTTCCCTCTGCATAGAAAGGGTTGACCCCAACAGCCTGTTCTGCGCTGTGTTGCTCGGAAAACAAAAAGGGGACTCACGGCACCCACGCTCTCCCTCAGAAGGGAATTCATACGTGTCTCTCTGAGGCCTCTGGAGAGCCGTAGAGGATTTAAAGCACTCTATCGAGTCAGGGTTCATGGAGATGGCTGCACAGCAAACTTTGCTGATAGGAAACGCTCGTGCTTACCTTGAGGCCTGGGGGTCACGTTTACTTCGCACTTTAGCTAGGGCAAGCGGTGGGGTGAACTCCTAGCAAGGCACAGGCGACCACCTGGATTCATAGGAGAAAACTCACTTTCTTCCCTGAGGCATTCCTAGCAGTGACTAGAAGACGGGTAACAGCACTGTCTTTCAGTCAGCCTTGAGGCCGCCACTATCTACCTTTCAAAAGGGGGAAAATACTGCCGTTTTCCAGGCTTCTCAATTATACACCGGATCACCCAGCACATATACCTCTCTTCTCTGACAAGCCAAAGGAGGCCCTTGGAACACAATTCGCCCTTCTGCGATGAAACTTTGGGATGCAGTGTGTTCTGCATGTGCTGAATGGCATAATCCTCTAAATGCCCTCAGGAGGCCTAGGTGACTTTGCATGTTCCAAATGCCTAGCAAGGCTCACGGTCAATCTCTACATTATTTCGGGCTGGACCTAAAGTCTACTTTCTGCCTCACTTAGAGAGACGTCGAGCAGGAGACCCCAAAGTGGATTGGAGCCCCGGTGGTTTCTTTCAGGGCAGCTTAGGTGTCCTCAACGTGGCAGACCCGCATGGAAAGAAAGCCGGCCCAAGAACCGTGCTCCTGGGGCTGTTTCAAAGCTGTGGAACGCTAGCCATAGAGAACAGATTAGTTGCCGGCCCTTTCACCTGCATAGTGAGGGATGGTCCCAGAGCCGTGTATCCCTTGATTGTGCTCAGAAGGCTTCTGGTACACGGTGCACTTCCCTGGAAAGAAATGCCCCCGTGAGAGGCTTGAGCGCTGTGAGGCACACTAAAGCTAAAGCCGTCCATTGACTAAGCCTTCCTGGAAACTGGTGCACCCCTGCCTCTGGTAAAGGGAAAATGTGCACCTTACCTCGAGACTAGAGGTCACATTTAGTTGGCACTTTAGCTACAGTATGCTCTGGGCTGAGCTCCCAGGAAGGAAGCGCAAGCGTTTGGTTTCTTTGGCAAAAGCTCACTGCTCCTCAGAGGCATCTGTGCAGTGAACAGTGTCCTGGTGGTGTGGTGTTCAGGCAGCTTGGAAGCTGCATCGAAGTTGCTTTCCAAAGGGGGAGAGTCGGGCTTCTCTCACATGCTCCAGTTTCCAACTTGACCCCACAGCGCAATTACCATCACTCACTGACTGTCTACTGGAGACTTTCGGCCACACGGGGCCTTTCTATGATCACACTTCGTTGCAGGCGGGGACTTTTGCATGCCGTGCAGAGCATTACCTGCTTAATGACTTAGTCAGGCCTAGGTGACTTTGGATCGTCCAAAAGTCTCACAAGTTGACCGGTTTTTCTGTTCTTTCTGTCAGGCTGGACCTACAGTGGACCTTGCGTCACAATAGAGAGATGACAGGTAAGAGTTGCCAGGGGGCTCTGTAGGCTCAGGGATTCTTTCAGTGCAGTTCAGAGGGCCTCCACAGAGGGAGAGCCACGTTGAATGTAATACGGGCAAAAACGTTGTCCTGGGGCTGCTTTACAGCGGTAGAAATCAAGCTATGCAAGCGAGGATCAGTTCATTGCCTTTCCCTCTGCATAGAAAGGGTTGACCCCAACAGCCTGTTCTGCGCTGTGTTGCTCGGAAAACAAAAAGGGGACTCACGGCACCCACGCTCTCCCTCAGAAGGGAATTCATACGTGTCTCTCTGAGGCCTCTGGAGAGCCGTAGAGGATTTAAAGCACTCTATCGAGTCAGGGTTCATGGAGATGGCTGCACAGCACACTTTGCTGATAGGAAACGCTCGTGCTTACCTTGAGGCCTGGGGGTCACGTTTACTTCGCACTTTAGCTAGGGCAAGCGGTGGGGTGAACTCCTAGCAAGGCACAGGCGACCACCTGGATTCATAGGAGAAAACTCACTTTCTTCCCTGAGGCATTCCTAGCAGTGACTAGAAGACGGGTAACAGCACTGTCTTTCAGTCAGCCTTGAGGCCGCCACTATCTACCTTTCAAAAGGGGGAAAATACTGCCGTTTTCCAGGCTTCTCAATTATACACCGGATCACCCAGCACATATACCTCTCTTCTCTGACAAGCCAAAGGAGGCCCTTGGAACACAATTCGGCCTTCTGCGATGAAACTTTGGGATGCAGTGTGTTCTGCATGTGCTGAATGGCATAATCCTCTAAATGCCCTCAGGAGGCCTAGGTGACTTTGCATGTTCCAAATGCCTAGCAAGGCTCACGGTCAATCTCTACTTTATTTCGGGCTGGACCTAAAGTCTACTTTCTGCCTCACTTAGAGAGACGTCGAGCAGGAGACCCCAAAGTGGATTGGAGCCCCGGTGGTTTCTTTCAGGGCAGCTTAGGTGTCCTCAACGTGGCAGACCCGCATGGAAAGAAAGCCGGCCCAAGAACCGTGCTCCTGGGGCTGTTTCAAAGCTGTGGAACGCTAGCCATAGAGAACAGATTAGTTGCCGGCCCTTTCACCTGCATAGTGAGGGATGGTCCCAGAGCCGTGTATCCCTTGATTGTGCTCAGAAGGCTTCTGGTACACGGTGCACTTCCCTGGAAAGAAATGCCCCCGTGAGAGGCTTGAGCGCTGTGAGGCACACTAAAGCTAAAGCCGTCCATTGACTAAGCCTTCCTGGAAACTGGTGCACCCCTGCCTCTGGTAAAGGGAAAATGTGCACCTTACCTCGAGACTAGAGGTCACATTTAGTTGGCACTTTAGCTACAGTATGCTCTGGGCTGAGCTCCCAGGAAGGAAGCGCAAGCGTTTGGTTTCTTTGGCAAAAGCTCACTGCTCCTCAGAGGCATCTGTGCAGTGAACAGTGTCCTGGTGGTGTGGTGTTCAGGCAGCTTGGAAGCTGCATCGAAGTTGCTTTCCAAAGGGGGAGAGTCGGGCTTCTCTCACATGCTCCAGTTTCCAACTTGACCCCACAGCGCAATTACCATCACTCACTGACTGTCTACTGGAGACTTTCGGCCACACGGGGCCTTTCTATGATCACACTTCGTTGCAGGCGGGGACTTTTGCATGCCGTGCAGAGCATTACCTGCTTAATGACTTAGTCAGGCCTAGGTGACTTTGGATCGTCCAAAAGTCTCACAAGTTGACCGGTTTTTCTGTTCTTTCTGTCAGGCTGGACCTACAGTGGACCTTGCGTCACAATAGAGAGATGACAGGTAAGAGTTGCCAGGGGGCTCTGTAGGCTCAGGGATTCTTTCAGTGCAGTTCAGAGGGCCTCCACAGAGGGAGAGCCACGTTGAATGTAATCCTGGCAAAAACGTTGTCCTGGGGCTGCTTTACAGCGGTAGAAATCAAGCTATGCAAGCGAGGATCAGTTCATTGCCTTTCCCTCTGCATAGAAAGGGTTGACCCCAACAGCCTGTTCTGCGCTGTGTTGCTCGGAAAACAAAAAGGGGACTCACGGCACCCACGCTCTCCCTCAGAAGGGAATTCATACGTGTCTCTCTGAGGCCTCTGGAGAGCCGTAGAGGATTTAAAGCACTCTATCGAGTCAGGGTTCATGGAGATGGCTGCACAGCACACTTTGCTGATAGGAAACGCTCGTGCTTACCTTGAGGCCTGGGGGTCACGTTTACTTCGCACTTTAGCTAGGGCAAGCGGTGGGGTGAACTCCTAGCAAGGCACAGGCGACCACCTGGATTCATAGGAGAAAACTCACTTTCTTCCCTGAGGCATTCCTAGCAGTGACTAGAAGACGGGTAACAGCACTGTCTTTCAGTCAGCCTTGAGGCCGCCACTATCTACCTTTCAAAAGGGGGAAAATACTGCCGTTTTCCAGGCTTCTCAATTATACACCGGATCACCCAGCACATATACCTCTCTTCTCTGACAAGCCAAAGGAGGCCCTTGGAACACAATTCGCCCTTCTGCGATGAAACATTGGGATGCAGTGTGTTCTGCATGTGCTGAATGGCATAATCCTCTAAATGCCCTCAGGAGGCCTAGGTGACTTTGCATGTTCCAAATGCCTAGCAAGGCTCACGGTCAATCTCTACATTATTTCGGGCTGGACCTAAAGTCTACTTTCTGCCTCACTTAGAGAGACGTCGAGCAGGAGACCCCAAAGTGGATTGGAGCCCCGGTGGTTTCTTTCAGGGCAGCTTAGGTGTCCTCAACGTGGCAGACCCGCATGGAAAGAAAGCCGGCCCAAGAACCGTGCTCCTGGGGCTGTTTCAAAGCTGTGGAACGCTAGCCATAGAGAACAGATTAGTTGCCGGCCCTTTCACCTGCATAGTGAGGGATGGTCCCAGAGCCGTGTATCCCTTGATTGTGCTCAGAAGGCTTCTGGTACACGGTGCACTTCCCTGGAAAGAAATGCCCCCGTGAGAGGCTTGAGCGCTGTGAGGCACACTAAAGCTAAAGCCGTCCATTGACTAAGCCTTCCTGGAAACTGGTGCACCCCTGCCTCTGGTAAAGGGAAAATGTGCACCTTACCTCGAGACTAGAGGTCACATTTAGTTGGCACTTTAGCTACAGTATGCTCTGGGCTGAGCTCCCAGGAAGGAAGCGCAAGCGTTTGGTTTCTTTGGCAAAAGCTCACTGCTCCTCAGAGGCATCTGTGCAGTGAACAGTGTCCTGGTGGTGTGGTGTTCAGGCAGCTTGGAAGCTGCATCGAAGTTGCTTTCCAAAGGGGGAGAGTCGGGCTTCTCTCACATGCTCCAGTTTCCAACTTGACCCCACAGCGCAATTACCATCACTCACTGACTGTCTACTGGAGACTTTCGGCCACACGGGGCCTTTCTATGATCACACTTCGTTGCAGGCGGGGACTTTTGCATGCCGTGCAGAGCATTACCTGCTTAATGACTTAGTCAGGCCTAGGTGACTTTGGATCGTCCAAAAGTCTCACAAGTTGACCGGTTTTTCTGTTCTTTCTGTCAGGCTGGACCTACAGTGGACCTTGCGTCACAATAGAGAGATGACAGGTAAGAGTTGCCAGGGGGCTCTGTAGGCTCAGGGATTCTTTCAGTGCAGTTCAGAGGGCCTCCACAGAGGGAGAGCCACGTTGAATGTAATACTGGCAAAAACGTTGTCCTGGGGCTGCTTTACAGCGGTAGAAATCAAGCTATGCAAGCGAGGATCAGTTCATTGCCTTTCCCTCTGCATAGAAAGGGTTGACCCCAACAGCCTGTTCTGCGCTGTGTTGCTCGGAAAACAAAAAGGGGACTCACGGCACCCACGCTCTCCCTCAGAAGGGAATTCATACGTGTCTCTCTGAGGCCTCTGGAGAGCCGTAGAGGATTTAAAGCACTCTATCGAGTCAGGGTTCATGGAGATGGCTGCACAGCACACTTTGCTGATAGGAAACGCTCGTGCTTACCTTGAGGCCTGGGGGTCACGTTTACTTCGCACTTTAGCTAGGGCAAGCGGTGGGGTGAACTCCTAGCAAGGCACAGGCGACCACCTGGATTCATAGGAGAAAACTCACTTTCTTCCCTGAGGCATTCCTAGCAGTGACTAGAAGACGGGTAACAGCACTGTCTTTCAGTCAGCCTTGAGGCCGCCACTATCTACCTTTCAAAAGGGGGAAAATACTGCCGTTTTCCAGGCTTCTCCATTATACACCGGATCACCCAGCACATATACCTCTCTTCTCTGACAAGCCAAAGGAGGCCCTTGGAACACAATTCGCCCTTCTGCGATGAAACATTGGGATGCAGTGTGTTCTGCATGTGCTGAATGGCATAATCCTCTAAATGCCCTCAGGAGGCCTAGGTGACTTTGCATGTTCCAAATGCCTAGCAAGGCTCACGGTCAATCTCTACATTATTTCGGGCTGGACCTAAAGTCTACTTTCTGCCTCACTTAGAGAGACGTCGAGCAGGAGACCCCAAAGTGGATTGGAGCCCCGGTGGTTTCTTTCAGGGCAGCTTAGGTGTCCTCAACGTGGCAGACCCGCATGGAAAGAAAGCCGGCCCAAGAACCGTGCTCCGGGGGCTGTTTCAAAGCTGTGGAACGCTAGCCATAGAGAACAGATTAGTTGCCGGCCCTTTCACCTGCATAGTGAGGGATGGTCCCAGAGCCGTGTATCCCTTGATTGTGCTCAGAAGGCTTCTGGTACACGGTGCACTTCCCTGGAAAGAAATGCCCCCGTGAGAGGCTTGAGCGCTGTGAGGCACACTAAAGCTAAAGCCGTCCATTGACTAAGCCTTCCTGGAAACTGGTGCACCCCTGCCTCTGGTAAAGGGAAAATGTGCACCTTACCTCGAGACTAGAGGTCACATTTAGTTGGCACTTTAGCTACAGTATGCTCTGGGCTGAGCTCCCAGGAAGGAAGCGCAAGCGTTTGGTTTCTTTGGCAAAAGCTCACTGCTCCTCAGAGGCATCTGTGCAGTGAACAGTGTCCTGGTGGTGTGGTGTTCAGGCAGCTTGGAAGCTGCATCGAAGTTGCTTTCCAAAGGGGGAGAGTCGGGCTTCTCTCACATGCTCCAGTTTCCAACTTGACCCCACAGCGCAATTACCATCACTCACTGACTGTCTACTGGAGACTTTCGGCCACACGGGGCCTTTCTATGATCACACTTCGTTGCAGGCGGGGACTTTTGCATGCCGTGCAGAGCATTACCTGCTTAATGACTTAGTCAGGCCTAGGTGACTTTGGATCGTCCAAAAGTCTCACAAGTTGACCGGTTTTTCTGTTCTTTCTGTCAGGCTGGACCTACAGTGGACCTTGCGTCACAATAGAGAGATGACAGGTAAGAGTTGCCAGGGGGCTCTGTAGGCTCAGGGATTCTTTCAGTGCAGTTCAGAGGGCCTCCACAGAGGGAGAGCCACGTTGAATGTAATACTGGCAAAAACGTTGTCCTGGGGCTGCTTTACAGCGGTAGAAATCAAGCTATGCAAGCGAGGATCAGTTCATTGCCTTTCCCTCTGCATAGAAAGGGTTGACCCCAACAGCCTGTTCTGCGCTGTGTTGCTCGGAAAACAAAAAGGGGACTCACGGCACCCACGCTCTCCCTCAGAAGGGAATTCATACGTGTCTCTCTGAGGCCTCTGGAGAGCCGTAGAGGATTTAAAGCACTCTATCGAGTCAGGGTTCATGGAGATGGCTGCACAGCAAACTTTGCTGATAGGAAACGCTCGTGCTTACCTTGAGGCCTGGGGGTCACGTTTACTTCGCACTTTAGCTAGGGCAAGCGGTGGGGTGAACTCCTAGCAAGGCACAGGCGACCACCTGGATTCATAGGAGAAAACTCACTTTCTTCCCTGAGGCATTCCTAGCAGTGACTAGAAGACGGGTAACAGCACTGTCTTTCAGTCAGCCTTGAGGCCGCCACTATCTACCTTTCAAAAGGGGGAAAATACTGCCGTTTTCCAGGCTTCTCCATTATACACCGGATCACCCAGCACATATACCTCTCTTCTCTGACAAGCCAAAGGAGGCCCTTGGAACACAATTCGCCCTTCTGCGATGAAACATTGGGATGCAGTGTGTTCTGCATGTGCTGAATGGCATAATCCTCTAAATGCCCTCAGGAGGCCTAGGTGACTTTGCATGTTCCAAATGCCTAGCAAGGCTCACGGTCAATCTCTACTTTATTTCGGGCTGGACCTAAAGTCTACTTTCTGCCTCACTTAGAGAGACGTCGAGCAGGAGACCCCAAAGTGGATTGGAGCCCCGGTGGTTTCTTTCAGGGCAGCTTAGGTGTCCTCAACGTGGCAGACCCGCATGGAAAGAAAGCCGGCCCAAGAACCGTGCTCCGGGGGCTGTTTCAAAGCTGTGGAACGCTAGCCATAGAGAACAGATTAGTTGCCGGCCCTTTCACCTGCATAGTGAGGGATGGTCCCAGAGCCGTGTATCCCTTGATTGTGCTCAGAAGGCTTCTGGTACACGGTGCACTTCCCTGGAAAGAAATGCCCCCGTGAGAGGCTTGAGCGCTGTGAGGCACACTAAAGCTAAAGCCGTCCATTGACTAAGCCTTCCTGGAAACTGGTGCACCCCTGCCTCTGGTAAAGGGAAAATGTGCACCTTACCTCGAGACTAGAGGTCACATTTAGTTGGCACTTTAGCTACAGTATGCTCTGGGCTGAGCTCCCAGGAAGGAAGCGCAAGCGTTTGGTTTCTTTGGCAAAAGCTCACTGCTCCTCAGAGGCATCTGTGCAGTGAACAGTGTCCTGGTGGTGTGGTGTTCAGGCAGCTTGGAAGCTGCATCGAAGTTGCTTTCCAAAGGGGGAGAGTCGGGCTTCTCTCACATGCTCCAGTTTCCAACTTGACCCCACAGCGCAATTACCATCACTCACTGACTGTCTACTGGAGACATTCGGCCACACGGGGCCTTTCTATGATCACACTTCGTTGCAGGCGGGGACTTTTGCATGCCGTGCAGAGCATTACCTGCTTAATGACTTAGTCAGGCCTAGGTGACTTTGGATCGTCCAAAAGTCTCACAAGTTGACCGGTTTTTCTGTTCTTTCTGTCAGGCTGGACCTACAGTGGACCTTGCGTCACAATAGAGAGATGACAGGTAAGAGTTGCCAGGGGGCTCTGTAGGCTCAGGGATTCTTTCAGTGCAGTTCAGAGGGCCTCCACAGAGGGAGAGCCACGTTGAATGTAATACTGGCAAAAACGTTGTCCTGGGGCTGCTTTACAGCGGTAGAAATCAAGCTATGCAAGCGAGGATCAGTTCATTGCCTTTCCCTCTGCATAGAAAGGGTTGACCCCAACAGCCTGTTCTGCGCTGTGTTGCTCGGAAAACAAAAAGGGGACTCACGGCACCCACGCTCTCCCTCAGAAGGGAATTCATACGTGTCTCTCTGAGGCCTCCGGAGAGCCGTAGAGGATTTAAAGCACTCTATCGAGTCAGGGTTCATGGAGATGGCTGCACAGCAAACTTTGCTGATAGGAAACGCTCGTGCTTACCTTGAGGCCTGGGGGTCACGTTTACTTCGCACTTTAGCTAGGGCAAGCGGTGGGGTGAACTCCTAGCAAGGCACAGGCGACCACCTGGATTCATAGGAGAAAACTCACTTTCTTCCCTGAGGCATTCCTAGCAGTGACTAGAAGACGGGTAACAGCACTGTCTTTCAGTGAGCCTTGAGGCCGCCACTATGTACCTTTCAAATGGGGGAAAATACTGCCTTTTTCCAGGCTTCTCAATTATACACCGGATCACCCAGCACATATACCTCTCTTCTCTGACAAGCCAAAGGAGGCCCTTGGAACACAATTCGGCCTTCTGCGATGAAACTTTGGGATGCAGTGTGTTCTGCATGTGCTGATTGGCATAATCCTCTAAATGCCCTCAGGAGGCCTAGGTGACTTTGCATGTTCCAAATGCCTAGCAAGGCTCACGGTCAATCTCTACTTTATTTCGGGCTGGACCTAAAGTCTACTTTCTGCCTCACTTAGAGAGACGTCGAGCAGGAGACCCCAAAGTGGATTGGAGCCCCGGTGGTTTCTTTCAGGGCAGCTTAGGTGTCCTCAACGTGGCAGACCCGCATGGAAAGAAAGCCGGCCCAAGAACCGTGCTCCGGGGGCTGTTTCAAAGCTGTGGAACGCTAGCCATAGAGAACAGATGAGTTGCCGGCCCTTTCACCTGCATAGTGAGGGATGGTCCCAGAGCCGTGTATCCCTTGATTGTGCTCAGAAGGCTTCTGGTACACGGTGCACTTCCCTGGAAAGAAATGCCCCCGTGAGAGGCTTGAGCGCTGTGAGGCACACTAAAGCTAAAGCCGTCCATTGACTAAGCCTTCCTGGAAACTGGTGCACCCCTGCCTCTGGTAAAGGGAAAATGTGCACCTTACCTCGAGACTAGAGGTCACATTTAGTTGGCACTTTAGCTACAGTATGCTCTGGGCTGAGCTCCCAGGAAGGAAGCGCAAGCGTTTGGTTTCTTTGGCAAAAGCTCACTGCTCCTCAGAGGCATCTGTGCAGTGAACAGTGTCCTGGTGGTGTGGTGTTCAGGCAGCTTGGAAGCTGCATCGAAGTTGCTTTCCAAAGGGGGAGAGTCGGGCTTCTCTCACATGCTCCAGTTTCCAACTTGACCCCACAGCGCAATTACCATCACTCACTGACTGTCTACTGGAGACTTTCGGCCACACGGGGCCTTTCTATGATCACACTTCGTTGCAGGCGGGGACTTTTGCATGCCGTGCAGAGCATTACCTGCTTAATGACTTAGTCAGGCCTAGGTGACTTTGGATCGTCCAAAAGTCTCACAAGTTGACCGGTTTTTCTGTTCTTTCTGTCAGGCTGGACCTACAGTGGACCTTGCGTCACAATAGAGAGATGACAGGTAAGAGTTGCCAGGGGGCTCTGTAGGCTCAGGGATTCTTTCAGTGCAGTTCAGAGGGCCTCCACAGAGGGAGAGCCACGTTGAATGTAATACGGGCAAAAACGTTGTCCTGGGGCTGCTTTACAGCGGTAGAAATCAAGCTATGCAAGCGAGGATCAGTTCATTGCCTTTCCCTCTGCATAGAAAGGGTTGACCCCAACAGCCTGTTCTGCGCTGTGTTGCTCGGAAAACAAAAAGGGGACTCACGGCACCCACGCTCTCCCTCAGAAGGGAATTCATACGTGTCTCTCTGAGGCCTCTGGAGAGCCGTAGAGGATTTAAAGCACTCTATCGAGTCAGGGTTCATGGAGATGGCTGCACAGCACACTTTGCTGATAGGAAACGCTCGTGCTTACCTTGAGGCCTGGGGGTCACGTTTACTTCGCACTTTAGCTAGGGCAAGCGGTGGGGTGAACTCCTAGCAAGGCACAGGCGACCACCTGGATTCATAGGAGAAAACTCACTTTCTTCCCTGAGGCATTCCTAGCAGTGACTAGAAGACGGGTAACAGCACTGTCTTTCAGTCAGCCTTGAGGCCGCCACTATCTACCTTTCAAAAGGGGGAAAATACTGCCGTTTTCCAGGCTTCTCAATTATACACCGGATCACCCAGCACATATACCTCTCTTCTCTGACAAGCCAAAGGAGGCCCTTGGAACACAATTCGCCCTTCTGCGATGAAACATTGGGATGCAGTGTGTTCTGCATGTGCTGAATGGCATAATCCTCTAAATGCCCTCAGGAGGCCTAGGTGACTTTGCATGTTCCAAATGCCTAGCAAGGCTCACGGTCAATCTCTACTTTATTTCGGGCTGGACCTAAAGTCTACTTTCTGCCTCACTTAGAGAGACGTCGAGCAGGAGACCCCAAAGTGGATTGGAGCCCCGGTGGTTTCTTTCAGGGCAGCTTAGGTGTCCTCAACGTGGCAGACCCGCATGGAAAGAAAGCCGGCCCAAGAACCGTGCTCCTGGGGCTGTTTCAAAGCTGTGGAACGCTAGCCATAGAGAACAGATTAGTTGCCGGCCCTTTCACCTGCATAGTGAGGGATGGTCCCAGAGCCGTGTATCCCTTGATTGTGCTCAGAAGGCTTCTGGTACACGGTGCACTTCCCTGGAAAGAAATGCCCCCGTGAGAGGCTTGAGCGCTGTGAGGCACACTAAAGCTAAAGCCGTCCATTGACTAAGCCTTCCTGGAAACTGGTGCACCCCTGCCTCTGGTAAAGGGAAAATGTGCACCTTACCTCGAGACTAGAGGTCACATTTAGTTGGCACTTTAGCTACAGTATGCTCTGGGCTGAGCTCCCAGGAAGGAAGCGCAAGCGTTTGGTTTCTTTGGCAAAAGCTCACTGCTCCTCAGAGGCATCTGTGCAGTGAACAGTGTCCTGGTGGTGTGGTGTTCAGGCAGCTTGGAAGCTGCATCGAAGTTGCTTTCCAAAGGGGGAGAGTCGGGCTTCTCTCACATGCTCCAGTTTCCAACTTGACCCCACAGCGCAATTACCATCACTCACTGACTGTCTACTGGAGACATTCGGCCACACGGGGCCTTTCTATGATCACACTTCGTTGCAGGCGGGGACTTTTGCATGCCGTGCAGAGCATTACCTGCTTAATGACTTAGTCAGGCCTAGGTGACTTTGGATCGTCCAAAAGTCTCACAAGTTGACCGGTTTTTCTGTTCTTTCTGTCAGGCTGGACCTACAGTGGACCTTGCGTCACAATAGAGAGATGACAGGTAAGAGTTGCCAGGGGGCTCTGTAGGCTCAGGGATTCTTTCAGTGCAGTTCAGAGGGCCTCCACAGAGGGAGAGCCACGTTGAATGTAATACGGGCAAAAACGTTGTCCTGGGGCTGCTTTACAGCGGTAGAAATCAAGCTATGCAAGCGAGGATCAGTTCATTGCCTTTCCCTCTGCATAGAAAGGGTTGACCCCAACAGCCTGTTCTGCGCTGTGTTGCTCGGAAAACAAAAAGGGGACTCACGGCACCCACGCTCTCCCTCAGAAGGGAATTCATACGTGTCTCTCTGAGGCCTCTGGAGAGCCATAGAGGATTTAAAGCACTCTATCGAGTCAGGGTTCATGGAGATGGCTGCACAGCACACTTTGCTGATAGGAAACGCTCGTGCTTACCTTGAGGCCTGGGGGTCACGTTTACTTCGCACTTTAGCTAGGGCAAGCGGTGGGGTGAACTCCTAGCAAGGCACAGGCGACCACCTGGATTCATAGGAGAAAACTCACTTTCTTCCCTGAGGCATTCCTAGCAGTGACTAGAAGACGGGTAACAGCACTGTCTTTCAGTCAGCCTTGAGGCCGCCACTATCTACCTTTCAAAAGGGGGAAAATACTGCCGTTTTCCAGGCTTCTCCATTATACACCGGATCACCCAGCACATATACCTCTCTTCTCTGACAAGCCAAAGGAGGCCCTTGGAACACAATTCGCCCTTCTGCGATGAAACATTGGGATGCAGTGTGTTCTGCATGTGCTGAATGGCATAATCCTCTAAATGCCCTCAGGAGGCCTAGGTGACTTTGCATGTTCCAAATGCCTAGCAAGGCTCACGGTCAATCTCTACTTTATTTCGGGCTGGACCTAAAGTCTACTTTCTGCCTCACTTAGAGAGACGTCGAGCAGGAGACCCCAAAGTGGATTGGAGCCCCGGTGGTTTCTTTCAGGGCAGCTTAGGTGTCCTCAACGTGGCAGACCCGCATGGAAAGAAAGCCGGCCCAAGAACCGTGCTCCTGGGGCTGTTTCAAAGCTGTGGAACGCTAGCCATAGAGAACAGATTAGTTGCCGGCCCTTTCACCTGCATAGTGAGGGATGGTCCCAGAGCCGTGTATCCCTTGATTGTGCTCAGAAGGCTTCTGGTACACGGTGCACTTCCCTGGAAAGAAATGCCCCCGTGAGAGGCTTGAGCGCTGTGAGGCACACTAAAGCTAAAGCCGTCCATTGACTAAGCCTTCCTGGAAACTGGTGCACCCCTGCCTCTGGTAAAGGGAAAATGTGCACCTTACCTCGAGACTAGAGGTCACATTTAGTTGGCACTTTAGCTACAGTATGCTCTGGGCTGAGCTCCCAGGAAGGAAGCGCAAGCGTTTGGTTTCTTTGGCAAAAGCTCACTGCTCCTCAGAGGCATCTGTGCAGTGAACAGTGTCCTGGTGGTGTGGTGTTCAGGCAGCTTGGAAGCTGCATCGAAGTTGCTTTCCAAAGGGGGAGAGTCGGGCTTCTCTCACATGCTCCAGTTTCCAACTTGACCCCACAGCGCAATTACCATCACTCACTGACTGTCTACTGGAGACTTTCGGCCACACGGGGCCTTTCTATGATCACACTTCGTTGCAGGCGGGGACTTTTGCATGCCGTGCAGAGCATTACCTGCTTAATGACTTAGTCAGGCCTAGGTGACTTTGGATCGTCCAAAAGTCTCACAAGTTGACCGGTTTTTCTGTTCTTTCTGTCAGGCTGGACCTACAGTGGACCTTGCGTCACAATAGAGAGATGACAGGTAAGAGTTGCCAGGGGGCTCTGTAGGCTCAGGGATTCTTTCAGTGCAGTTCAGAGGGCCTCCACAGAGGGAGAGCCACGTTGAATGTAATACGGGCAAAAACGTTGTCCTGGGGCTGCTTTACAGCGGTAGAAATCAAGCTATGCAAGCGAGGATCAGTTCATTGCCTTTCCCTCTGCATAGAAAGGGTTGACCCCAACAGCCTGTTCTGCGCTGTGTTGCTCGGAAAACAAAAAGGGGACTCACGGCACCCACGCTCTCCCTCAGAAGGGAATTCATACGTGTCTCTCTGAGGCCTCTGGAGAGCCGTAGAGGATTTAAAGCACTCTATCGAGTCAGGGTTCATGGAGATGGCTGCACAGCACACTTTGCTGATAGGAAACGCTCGTGCTTACCTTGAGGCCTGGGGGTCACGTTTACTTCGCACTTTAGCTAGGGCAAGCGGTGGGGTGAACTCCTAGCAAGGCACAGGCGACCACCTGGATTCATAGGAGAAAACTCACTTTCTTCCCTGAGGCATTCCTAGCAGTGACTAGAAGACGGGTAACAGCACTGTCTTTCAGTCAGCCTTGAGGCCGCCACTATCTACCTTTCAAAAGGGGGAAAATACTGCCGTTTTCCAGGCTTCTCAATTATACACCGGATCACCCAGCACATATACCTCTCTTCTCTGACAAGCCAAAGGAGGCCCTTGGAACACAATTCGCCCTTCTGCGATGAAACTTTGGGATGCAGTGTGTTCTGCATGTGCTGAATGGCATAATCCTCTAAATGCCCTCAGGAGGCCTAGGTGACTTTGCATGTTCCAAATGCCTAGCAAGGCTCACGGTCAATCTCTACTTTATTTCGGGCTGGACCTAAAGTCTACTTTCTGCCTCACTTAGAGAGACGTCGAGCAGGAGACCCCAAAGTGGATTGGAGCCCCGGTGGTTTCTTTCAGGGCAGCTTAGGTGTCCTCAACGTGGCAGACCCGCATGGAAAGAAAGCCGGCCCAAGAACCGTGCTCCGGGGGCTGTTTCAAAGCTGTGGAACGCTAGCCATAGAGAACAGATTAGTTGCCGGCCCTTTCACCTGCATAGTGAGGGATGGTCCCAGAGCCGTGTATCCCTTGATTGTGCTCAGAAGGCTTCTGGTACACGGTGCACTTCCCTGGAAAGAAATGCCCCCGTGAGAGGCTTGAGCGCTGTGAGGCACACTAAAGCTAAAGCCGTCCATTGACTAAGCCTTCCTGGAAACTGGTGCACCCCTGCCTCTGGTAAAGGGAAAATGTGCACCTTACCTCGAGACTAGAGGTCACATTTAGTTGGCACTTTAGCTACAGTATGCTCTGGGCTGAGCTCCCAGGAAGGAAGCGCAAGCGTTTGGTTTCTTTGGCAAAAGCTCACTGCTCCTCAGAGGCATCTGTGCAGTGAACAGTGTCCTGGTGGTGTGGTGTTCAGGCAGCTTGGAAGCTGCATCGAAGTTGCTTTCCAAAGGGGGAGAGTCGGGCTTCTCTCACATGCTCCAGTTTCCAACTTGACCCCACAGCGCAATTACCATCACTCACTGACTGTCTACTGGAGACATTCGGCCACACGGGGCCTTTCTATGATCACACTTCGTTGCAGGCGGGGACTTTTGCATGCCGTGCAGAGCATTACCTGCTTAATGACTTAGTCAGGCCTAGGTGACTTTGGATCGTCCAAAAGTCTCACAAGTTGACCGGTTTTTCTGTTCTTTCTGTCAGGCTGGACCTACAGTGGACCTTGCGTCACAATAGAGAGATGACAGGTAAGAGTTGCCAGGGGGCTCTGTAGGCTCAGGGATTCTTTCAGTGCAGTTCAGAGGGCCTCCACAGAGGGAGAGCCACGTTGAATGTAATACTGGCAAAAACGTTGTCCTGGGGCTGCTTTACAGCGGTAGAAATCAAGCTATGCAAGCGAGGATCAGTTCATTGCCTTTCCCTCTGCATAGAAAGGGTTGACCCCAACAGCCTGTTCTGCGCTGTGTTGCTCGGAAAACAAAAAGGGGACTCACGGCACCCACGCTCTCCCTCAGAAGGGAATTCATACGTGTCTCTCTGAGGCCTCTGGAGAGCCGTAGAGGATTTAAAGCACTCTATCGAGTCAGGGTTCATGGAGATGGCTGCACAGCACACTTTGCTGATAGGAAACGCTCGTGCTTACCTTGAGGCCTGGGGGTCACGTTTACTTCGCACTTTAGCTAGGGCAAGCGGTGGGGTGAACTCCTAGCAAGGCACAGGCGACCACCTGGATTCATAGGAGAAAACTCACTTTCTTCCCTGAGGCATTCCTAGCAGTGACTAGAAGACGGGTAACAGCACTGTCTTTCAGTCAGCCTTGAGGCCGCCACTATCTACCTTTCAAAAGGGGGAAAATACTGCCGTTTTCCAGGCTTCTCAATTATACACCGGATCACCCAGCACATATACCTCTCTTCTCTGACAAGCCAAAGGAGGCCCTTGGAACACAATTCGCCCTTCTGCGATGAAACTTTGGGATGCAGTGTGTTCTGCATGTGCTGAATGGCATAATCCTCTAAATGCCCTCAGGAGGCCTAGGTGACTTTGCATGTTCCAAATGCCTAGCAAGGCTCACGGTCAATCTCTACATTATTTCGGGCTGGACCTAAAGTCTACTTTCTGCCTCACTTAGAGAGACGTCGAGCAGGAGACCCCAAAGTGGATTGGAGCCCCGGTGGTTTCTTTCAGGGCAGCTTAGGTGTCCTCAACGTGGCAGACCCGCATGGAAAGAAAGCCGGCCCAAGAACCGTGCTCCTGGGGCTGTTTCAAAGCTGTGGAACGCTAGCCATAGAGAACAGATTAGTTGCCGGCCCTTTCACCTGCATAGTGAGGGATGGTCCCAGAGCCGTGTATCCCTTGATTGTGCTCAGAAGGCTTCTGGTACACGGTGCACTTCCCTGGAAAGAAATGCCCCCGTGAGAGGCTTGAGCGCTGTGAGGCACACTAAAGCTAAAGCTGTCCATTGACTAAGCCTTCCTGGAAACTGGTGCACCCCTGCCTCTGGTAAAGGGAAAATGTGCACCTTACCTCGAGACTAGAGGTCACATTTAGTTGGCACTTTAGCTACAGTATGCTCTGGGCTGAGCTCCCAGGAAGGAAGCGCAAGCGTTTGGTTTCTTTGGCAAAAGCTCACTGCTCCTCAGAGGCATCTGTGCAGTGAACAGTGTCCTGGTGGTGTGGTGTTCAGGCAGCTTGGAAGCTGCATCGAAGTTGCTTTCCAAAGGGGGAGAGTCGGGCTTCTCTCACATGCTCCAGTTTCCAACTTGACCCCACAGCGCAATTACCATCACTCACTGACTGTCTACTGGAGACTTTCGGCCACACGGGGCCTTTCTATGATCACACTTCGTTGCAGGCGGGGACTTTTGCATGCCGTGCAGAGCATTACCTGCTTAATGACTTAGTCAGGCCTAGGTGACTTTGGATCGTCCAAAAGTCTCACAAGTTGACCGGTTTTTCTGTTCTTTCTGTCAGGCTGGACCTACAGTGGACCTTGCGTCACAATAGAGAGATGACAGGTAAGAGTTGCCAGGGGGCTCTGTAGGCTCAGGGATTCTTTCAGTGCAGTTCAGAGGGCCTCCACAGAGGGAGAGCCACGTTGAATGTAATACGGGCAAAAACGTTGTCCTGGGGCTGCTTTACAGCGGTAGAAATCAAGCTATGCAAGCGAGGATCAGTTCATTGCCTTTCCCTCTGCATAGAAAGGGTTGACCCCAACAGCCTGTTCTGCGCTGTGTTGCTCGGAAAACAAAAAGGGGACTCACGGCACCCACGCTCTCCCTCAGAAGGGAATTCATACGTGTCTCTCTGAGGCCTCTGGAGAGCCGTAGAGGATTTAAAGCACTCTATCGAGTCAGGGTTCATGGAGATGGCTGCACAGCACACTTTGCTGATAGGAAACGCTCGTGCTTACCTTGAGGCCTGGGGGTCACGTTTACTTCGCACTTTAGCTAGGGCAAGCGGTGGGGTGAACTCCTAGCAAGGCACAGGCGACCACCTGGATTCATAGGAGAAAACTCACTTTCTTCCCTGAGGCATTCCTAGCAGTGACTAGAAGACGGGTAACAGCACTGTCTTTCAGTCAGCCTTGAGGCCGCCACTATCTACCTTTCAAAAGGGGGAAAATACTGCCGTTTTCCAGGCTTCTCAATTATACACCGGATCACCCAGCACATATACCTCTCTTCTCTGACAAGCCAAAGGAGGCCCTTGGAACACAATTCGCCCTTCTGCGATGAAACATTGGGATGCAGTGTGTTCTGCATGTGCTGCATGGCATAATCCTCTAAATGCCCTCAGGAGGCCTAGGTGACTTTGCATGTTCCAAGTGCCTAGCAAGGCTCACGGTCAATCTCTACATTATTTCGGGCTGGACCTAAAGTCTACTTTCTGCCTCACTTAGAGAGACGTCGAGCAGGAGACCCCAAAGTGGATTGGAGCCCCGGTGGTTTCTTTCAGGGCAGCTTAGGTGTCCTCAACGTGGCAGACCCGCATGGAAAGAAAGCCGGCCCAAGAACCGTGCTCCTGGGGCTGTTTCAAAGCTGTGGAACGCTAGCCATAGAGAACAGATTAGTTGCCGGCCCTTTCACCTGCATAGTGAGGGATGGTCCCAGAGCCGTGTATCCCTTGATTGTGCTCAGAAGGCTTCTGGTACACGGTGCACTTCCCTGGAAAGAAATGCCCCCGTGAGAGGCTTGAGCGCTGTGAGGCACACTAAAGCTAAAGCCGTCCATTGACTAAGCCTTCCTGGAAACTGGTGCACCCCTGCCTCTGGTAAAGGGAAAATGTGCACCTTACCTCGAGACTAGAGGTCACATTTAGTTGGCACTTTAGCTACAGTATGCTCTGGGCTGAGCTCCCAGGAAGGAAGCGCAAGCGTTTGGTTTCTTTGGCAAAAGCTCACTGCTCCTCAGAGGCATCTGTGCAGTGAACAGTGTCCTGGTGGTGTGGTGTTCAGGCAGCTTGGAAGCTGCATCGAAGTTGCTTTCCAAAGGGGGAGAGTCGGGCTTCTCTCACATGCTCCAGTTTCCAACTTGACCCCACAGCGCAATTACCATCACTCACTGACTGTCTACTGGAGACTTTCGGCCACACGGGGCCTTTCTATGATCACACTTCGTTGCAGGCGGGGACTTTTGCATGCCGTGCAGAGCATTACCTGCTTAATGACTTAGTCAGGCCTAGGTGACTTTGGATCGTCAAAAAGTCTCACAAGTTGACCGGTTTTTCTGTTCTTTCTGTCAGGCTGGACCTACAGTGGACCTTGCGTCACAATAGAGAGATGACAGGTAAGAGTTGCCAGGGGGCTCTGTAGGCTCAGGGATTCTTTCAGTGCAGTTCAGAGGGCCTCCACAGAGGGAGAGCCACGTTGAATGTAATACTGGCAAAAACGTTGTCCTGGGGCTGCTTTACAGCGGTAGAAATCAAGCTATGCAAGCGAGGATCAGTTCATTGCCTTTCCCTCTGCATAGAAAGGGTTGACCCCAACAGCCTGTTCTGCGCTGTGTTGCTCGGAAAACAAAAAGGGGACTCACGGCACCCACGCTCTCCCTCAGAAGGGAATTCATACGTGTCTCTCTGAGGCCTCTGGAGAGCCGTAGAGGATTTAAAGCACTCTATCGAGTCAGGGTTCATGGAGATGGCTGCACAGCACACTTTGCTGATAGGAAACGCTCGTGCTTACCTTGAGGCCTGGGGGTCACGTTTACTTCGCACTTTAGCTAGGGCAAGCGGTGGGGTGAACTCCTAGCAAGGCACAGGCGACCACCTGGATTCATAGGAGAAAACTCACTTTCTTCCCTGAGGCATTCCTAGCAGTGACTAGAAGACGGGTAACAGCACTGTCTTTCAGTCAGCCTTGAGGCCGCCACTATCTACCTTTCAAAAGGGGGAAAATACTGCCGTTTTCCAGGCTTCTCAATTATACACCGGATCACCCAGCACATATACCTCTCTTCTCTGACAAGCCAAAGGAGGCCCTTGGAACACAATTCGGCCTTCTGCGATGAAACATTGGGATGCAGTGTGTTCTGCATGTGCTGAATGGCATAATCCTCTAAATGCCCTCAGGAGGCCTAGGTGACTTTGCATGTTCCAAATGCCTAGCAAGGCTCACGGTCAATCTCTACATTATTTCGGGCTGGACCTAAAGTCTACTTTCTGCCTCACTTAGAGAGACGTCGAGCAGGAGACCCCAAAGTGGATTGGAGCCCCGGTGGTTTCTTTCAGGGCAGCTTAGGTGTCCTCAACGTGGCAGACCCGCATGGAAAGAAAGCCGGCCCAAGAACCGTGCTCCTGGGGCTGTTTCAAAGCTGTGGAACGCTAGCCATAGAGAACAGATTAGTTGCCGGCCCTTTCACCTGCATAGTGAGGGATGGTCCCAGAGCCGTGTATCCCTTGATTGTGCTCAGAAGGCTTCTGGTACACGGTGCACTTCCCTGGAAAGAAATGCCCCCGTGAGAGGCTTGAGCGCTGTGAGGCACACTAAAGCTAAAGCCGTCCATTGACTAAGCCTTCCTGGAAACTGGTGCACCCCTGCCTCTGGTAAAGGGAAAATGTGCACCTTACCTCGAGACTAGAGGTCACATTTAGTTGGCACTTTAGCTACAGTATGCTCTGGGCTGAGCTCCCAGGAAGGAAGCGCAAGCGTTTGGTTTCTTTGGCAAAAGCTCACTGCTCCTCAGAGGCATCTGTGCAGTGAACAGTGTCCTGGTGGTGTGGTGTTCAGGCAGCTTGGAAGCTGCATCGAAGTTGCTTTCCAAAGGGGGAGAGTCGGGCTTCTCTCACATGCTCCAGTTTCCAACTTGACCCCACAGCGCAATTACCATCACTCACTGACTGTCTACTGGAGACTTTCGGCCACACGGGGCCTTTCTATGATCACACTTCGTTGCAGGCGGGGACTTTTGCATGCCGTGCAGAGCATTACCTGCTTAATGACTTAGTCAGGCCTAGGTGACTTTGGATCGTCCAAAAGTCTCACAAGTTGACCGGTTTTTCTGTTCTTTCTGTCAGGCTGGACCTACAGTGGACCTTGCGTCACAATAGAGAGATGACAGGTAAGAGTTGCCAGGGGGCTCTGTAGGCTCAGGGATTCTTTCAGTGCAGTTCAGAGGGCCTCCACAGAGGGAGAGCCACGTTGAATGTAATACTGGCAAAAACGTTGTCCTGGGGCTGCTTTACAGCGGTAGAAATCAAGCTATGCAAGCGAGGATCAGTTCATTGCCTTTCCCTCTGCATAGAAAGGGTTGACCCCAACAGCCTGTTCTGCGCTGTGTTGCTCGGAAAACAAAAAGGGGACTCACGGCACCCACGCTCTCCCTCAGAAGGGAATTCATACGTGTCTCTCTGAGGCCTCTGGAGAGCCGTAGAGGATTTAAAGCACTCTATCGAGTCAGGGTTCATGGAGATGGCTGCACAGCACACTTTGCTGATAGGAAACGCTCGTGCTTACCTTGAGGCCTGGGGGTCACGTTTACTTCGCACTTTAGCTAGGGCAAGCGGTGGGGTGAACTCCTAGCAAGGCACAGGCGACCACCTGGATTCATAGGAGAAAACTCACTTTCTTCCCTGAGGCATTCCTAGCAGTGACTAGAAGACGGGTAACAGCACTGTCTTTCAGTCAGCCTTGAGGCCGCCACTATCTACCTTTCAAAAGGGGGAAAATACTGCCGTTTTCCAGGCTTCTCAATTATACACCGGATCACCCAGCACATATACCTCTCTTCTCTGACAAGCCAAAGGAGGCCCTTGGAACACAATTCGCCCTTCTGCGATGAAACATTGGGATGCAGTGTGTTCTGCATGTGCTGAATGGCATAATACTCTAAATGCCCTCAGGAGGCCTAGGTGACTTTGCATGTTCCAAATGCCTAGCAAGGCTCACGGTCAATCTCTACATTATTTCGGGCTGGACCTAAAGTCTACTTTCTGCCTCACTTAGAGAGACGTCGAGCAGGAGACCCCAAAGTGGATTGGAGCCCCGGTGGTTTCTTTCAGGGCAGCTTAGGTGTCCTCAACGTGGCAGACCCGCATGGAAAGAAAGCCGGCCCAAGAACCGTGCTCCTGGGGCTGTTTCAAAGCTGTGGAACGCTAGCCATAGAGAACAGATTAGTTGCCGGCCCTTTCACCTGCATAGTGAGGGATGGTCCCAGAGCCGTGTATCCCTTGATTGTGCTCAGAAGGCTTCTGGTACACGGTGCACTTCCCTGGAAAGAAATGCCCCCGTGAGAGGCTTGAGCGCTGTGAGGCACACTAAAGCTAAAGCCGTCCATTGACTAAGCCTTCCTGGAAACTGGTGCACCCCTGCCTCTGGTAAAGGGAAAATGTGCACCTTACCTCGAGACTAGAGGTCACATTTAGTTGGCACTTTAGCTACAGTATGCTCTGGGCTGAGCTCCCAGGAAGGAAGCGCAAGCGTTTGGTTTCTTTGGCAAAAGCTCACTGCTCCTCAGAGGCATCTGTGCAGTGAACAGTGTCCTGGTGGTGTGGTGTTCAGGCAGCTTGGAAGCTGCATCGAAGTTGCTTTCCAAAGGGGGAGAGTCGGGCTTCTCTCACATGCTCCAGTTTCCAACTTGACCCCACAGCGCAATTACCATCACTCACTGACTGTCTACTGGAGACTTTCGGCCACACGGGGCCTTTCTATGATCACACTTCGTTGCAGGCGGGGACTTTTGCATGCCGTGCAGAGCATTACCTGCTTAATGACTTAGTCAGGCCTAGGTGACTTTGGATCGTCCAAAAGTCTCACAAGTTGACCGGTTTTTCTGTTCTTTCTGTCAGGCTGGACCTACAGTGGACCTTGCGTCACAATAGAGAGATGACAGGTAAGAGTTGCCAGGGGGCTCTGTAGGCTCAGGGATTCTTTCAGTGCAGTTCAGAGGGCCTCCACAGAGGGAGAGCCACGTTGAATGTAATACGGGCAAAAACGTTGTCCTGGGGCTGCTTTACAGCGGTAGAAATCAAGCTATGCAAGCGAGGATCAGTTCATTGCCTTTCCCTCTGCATAGAAAGGGTTGACCCCAACAGCCTGTTCTGCGCTGTGTTGCTCGGAAAACAAAAAGGGGACTCACGGCACCCACGCTCTCCCTCAGAAGGGAATTCATACGTGTCTCTCTGAGGCCTCTGGAGAGCCGTAGAGGATTTAAAGCACTCTATCGAGTCAGGGTTCATGGAGATGGCTGCACAGCACACTTTGCTGATAGGAAACGCTCGTGCTTACCTTGAGGCCTGGGGGTCACGTTTACTTCGCACTTTAGCTAGGGCAAGCGGTGGGGTGAACTCCTAGCAAGGCACAGGCGACCACCTGGATTCATAGGAGAAAACTCACTTTCTTCCCTGAGGCATTCCTAGCAGTGACTAGAAGACGGGTAACAGCACTGTCTTTCAGTCAGCCTTGAGGCCGCCACAATCTACCTTTCAAAAGGGGGAAAATACTGCCGTTTTCCAGGCTTCTCAATTATACACCGGATCACCCAGCACATATACCTCTCTTCTCTGACAAGCCAAAGGAGGCCCTTGGAACACAATTCGCCCTTCTGCGATGAAACATTGGGATGCAGTGTGTTCTGCATGTGCTGAATGGCATAATCCTCTAAATGCCCTCAGGAGGCCTAGGTGACTTTGCATGTTCCAAATGCCTAGCAAGGCTCACGGTCAATCTCTACATTATTTCGGGCTGGACCTAAAGTCTACTTTCTGCCTCACTTAGAGAGACGTCGAGCAGGAGACCCCAAAGTGGATTGGAGCCCCGGTGGTTTCTTTCAGGGCAGCTTAGGTGTCCTCAACGTGGCAGACCCGCATGGAAAGAAAGCCGGCCCAAGAACCGTGCTCCTGGGGCTGTTTCAAAGCTGTGGAACGCTAGCCATAGAGAACAGATTAGTTGCCGGCCCTTTCACCTGCATAGTGAGGGATGGTCCCAGAGCCGTGTATCCCTTGATTGTGCTCAGAAGGCTTCTGGTACACGGTGCACTTCCCTGGAAAGAAATGCCCCCGTGAGAGGCTTGAGCGCTGTGAGGCACACTAAAGCTAAAGCTGTCCATTGACTAAGCCTTCCTGGAAACTGGTGCACCCCTGCCTCTGGTAAAGGGAAAATGTGCACCTTACCTCGAGACTAGAGGTCACATTTAGTTGGCACTTTAGCTACAGTATGCTCTGGGCTGAGCTCCCAGGAAGGAAGCGCAAGCGTTTGGTTTCTTTGGCAAAAGCTCACTGCTCCTCAGAGGCATCTGTGGAGTGAACAGTGTCCTGGTGGTGTGGTGTTCAGGCAGCTTGGAAGCTGCATCGAAGTTGCTTTCCAAAGGGGGAGAGTCGGGCTTCTCTCACATGCTCCAGTTTCCAACTTGACCCCACAGCGCAATTACCATCACTCACTGACTGTCTACTGGAGACTTTCGGCCACACGGGGCCTTTCTATGATCACACTTCGTTGCAGGCGGGGACTTTTGCATGCCGTGCAGAGCATTACCTGCTTAATGACTTAGTCAGGCCTAGGTGACTTTGGATCGTCCAAAAGTCTCACAAGTTGACCGGTTTTTCTGTTCTTTCTGTCAGGCTGGACCTACAGTGGACCTTGCGTCACAATAGAGAGATGACAGGTAAGAGTTGCCAGGGGGCTCTGTAGGCTCAGGGATTCTTTCAGTGCAGTTCAGAGGGCCTCCACAGAGGGAGAGCCACGTTGAATGTAATACTGGCAAAAACGTTGTCCTGGGGCTGCTTTACAGCGGTAGAAATCAAGCTATGCAAGCGAGGATCAGTTCATTGCCTTTCCC
The DNA here is from genome assembly GCF_964165515.1 of Mesoplodon bidens. Lineage (NCBI taxonomy): Eukaryota > Metazoa > Chordata > Mammalia > Artiodactyla > Ziphiidae > Mesoplodon > Mesoplodon bidens. Next base: position 101,069 of record NW_027671778.1, on the reverse strand, counting down.
TCTGCATAGAAAGGGTTGACCCCAACAGCCTGTTCTGCGCTGTGTTGCTCGGAAAACAAAAAGGGGACTCACGGCACCCACGCTCTCCCTCAGAAGGGAATTCATACGTGTCTCTCTGAGGCCTCTGGAGAGCCGTAGAGGATTTAAAGCACTCTATCGAGTCAGGGTTCATGGAGATGGCTGCACAGCACACTTTGCTGATAGGAAACGCTCGTGCTTACCTTGAGGCCTGGGGGTCACGTTTACTTCGCACTTTAGCTAGGGCAAGCGGTGGGGTGAACTCCTAGCAAGGCACAGGCGACCACCTGGATTCATAGGAGAAAACTCACTTTCTTCCCTGAGGCATTCCTAGCAGTGACTAGAAGACGGGTAACAGCACTGTCTTTCAGTCAGCCTTGAGGCCGCCACAATCTACCTTTCAAAAGGGGGAAAATACTGCCGTTTTCCAGGCTTCTCAATTATACACCGGATCACCCAGCACATATACCTCTCTTCTCTGACAAGCCAAAGGAGGCCCTTGGAACACAATTCGCCCTTCTGCGATGAAACATTGGGATGCAGTGTGTTCTGCATGTGCTGAATGGCATAATCCTCTAAATGCCCTCAGGAGGCCTAGGTGACTTTGCATGTTCCAAATGCCTAGCAAGGCTCACGGTCAATCTCTACATTATTTCGGGCTGGACCTAAAGTCTACTTTCTGCCTCACTTAGAGAGACGTCGAGCAGGAGACCCCAAAGTGGATTGGAGCCCCGGTGGTTTCTTTCAGGGCAGCTTAGGTGTCCTCAACGTGGCAGACCCGCATGGAAAGAAAGCCGGCCCAAGAACCGTGCTCCTGGGGCTGTTTCAAAGCTGTGGAACGCTAGCCATAGAGAACAGATTAGTTGCCGGCCCTTTCACCTGCATAGTGAGGGATGGTCCCAGAGCCGTGTATCCCTTGATTGTGCTCAGAAGGCTTCTGGTACACGGTGCACTTCCCTGGAAAGAAATGCCCCCGTGAGAGGCTTGAGCGCTGTGAGGCACACTAAAGCTAAAGCCGTCCATTGACTAAGCCTTCCTGGAAACTGGTGCACCCCTGCCTCTGGTAAAGGGAAAATGTGCACCTTACCTCGAGACTAGAGGTCACATTTAGTTGGCACTTTAGCTACAGTATGCTCTGGGCTGAGCTCCCAGGAAGGAAGCGCAAGCGTTTGGTTTCTTTGGCAAAAGCTCACTGCTCCTCAGAGGCATCTGTGCAGTGAACAGTGTCCTGGTGGTGTGGTGTTCAGGCAGCTTGGAAGCTGCATCGAAGTTGCTTTCCAAAGGGGGAGAGTCGGGCTTCTCTCACATGCTCCAGTTTCCAACTTGACCCCACAGCGCAATTACCATCACTCACTGACTGTCTACTGGAGACTTTCGGCCACACGGGGCCTTTCTATGATCACACTTCGTTGCAGGCGGGGACTTTTGCATGCCGTGCAGAGCATTACCTGCTTAATGACTTAGTCAGGCCTAGGTGACTTTGGATCGTCCAAAAGTCTCACAAGTTGACCGGTTTTTCTGTTCTTTCTGTCAGGCTGGACCTACAGTGGACCTTGCGTCACAATAGAGAGATGACAGGTAAGAGTTGCCAGGGGGCTCTGTAGGCTCAGGGATTCTTTCAGTGCAGTTCAGAGGGCCTCCACAGAGGGAGAGCCACGTTGAATGTAATACTGGCAAAAACGTTGTCCTGGGGCTGCTTTACAGCGGTAGAAATCAAGCTATGCAAGCGAGGATCAGTTCATTGCCTTTCCCTCTGCATAGAAAGGGTTGACCCCAACAGCCTGTTCTGCGCTGTGTTGCTCGGAAAACAAAAAGGGGACTCACGGCACCCACGCTCTCCCTCAGAAGGGAATTCATACGTGTCTCTCTGAGGCCTCTGGAGAGCCGTAGAGGATTTAAAGCACTCTATCGAGTCAGGGTTCATGGAGATGGCTGCACAGCAAACTTTGCTGATAGGAAACGCTCGTGCTTACCTTGAGGCCTGGGGGTCACGTTTACTTCGCACTTTAGCTAGGGCAAGAGGTGGGGTGAACTCCTAGCAAGGCACAGGCGACCACCTGGATTCATAGGAGAAAACTCACTTTCTTCCCTGAGGCATTCCTAGCAGTGACTAGAAGACGGGTAACAGCACTGTCTTTCAGTCAGCCTTGAGGCCGCCACAATCTACCTTTCAAAAGGGGGAAAATACTGCCGTTTTCCAGGCTTCTCAATTATACACCGGATCACCCAGCACATATACCTCTCTTCTCTGACAAGCCAAAGGAGGCCCTTGGAACACAATTCGCCCTTCTGCGATGAAACATTGGGATGCAGTGTGTTCTGCATGTGCTGAATGGCATAATCCTCTAAATGCCCTCAGGAGGCCTAGGTGACTTTGCATGTTCCAAATGCCTAGCAAGGCTCACGGTCAATCTCTACATTATTTCGGGCTGGACCTAAAGTCTACTTTCTGCCTCACTTAGAGAGACGTCGAGCAGGAGACCCCAAAGTGGATTGGAGCCCCGGTGGTTTCTTTCAGGGCAGCTTAGGTGTCCTCAACGTGGCAGACCCGCATGGAAAGAAAGCCGGCCCAAGAACCGTGCTCCTGGGGCTGTTTCAAAGCTGTGGAACGCTAGCCATAGAGAACAGATTAGTTGCCGGCCCTTTCACCTGCATAGTGAGGGATGGTCCCAGAGCCGTGTATCCCTTGATTGTGCTCAGAAGGCTTCTGGTACACGGTGCACTTCCCTGGAAAGAAATGCCCCCGTGAGAGGCTTGAGCGCTGTGAGGCACACTAAAGCTAAAGCCGTCCATTGACTAAGCCTTCCTGGAAACTGGTGCACCCCTGCCTCTGGTAAAGGGAAAATGTGCACCTTACCTCGAGACTAGAGGTCACATTTAGTTGGCACTTTAGCTACAGTATGCTCTGGGCTGAGCTCCCAGGAAGGAAGCGCAAGCGTTTGGTTTCTTTGGCAAAAGCTCACTGCTCCTCAGAGGCATCTGTGCAGTGAACAGTGTCCTGGTGGTGTGGTGTTCAGGCAGCTTGGAAGCTGCATCGAAGTTGCTTTCCAAAGGGGGAGAGTCGGGCTTCTCTCACATGCTCCAGTTTCCAACTTGACCCCACAGCGCAATTACCATCACTCACTGACTGTCTACTGGAGACTTTCGGCCACACGGGGCCTTTCTATGATCACACTTCGTTGCAGGCGGGGACTTTTGCATGCCGTGCAGAGCATTACCTGCTTAATGACTTAGTCAGGCCTAGGTGACTTTGGATCGTCCAAAAGTCTCACAAGTTGACCGGTTTTTCTGTTCTTTCTGTCAGGCTGGACCTACAGTGGACCTTGCGTCACAATAGAGAGATGACAGGTAAGAGTTGCCAGGGGGCTCTGTAGGCTCAGGGATTCTTTCAGTGCAGTTCAGAGGGCCTCCACAGAGGGAGAGCCACGTTGAATGTAATACGGGCAAAAACGTTGTCCTGGGGCTGCTTTACAGCGGTAGAAATCAAGCTATGCAAGCGAGGATCAGTTCATTGCCCTTCCCTCTGCATAGAAAGGGTTGACCCCAACAGCCTGTTCTGCGCTGTGTTGCTCGGAAAACAAAAAGGGGACTCACGGCACCCACGCTCTCCCTCAGAAGGGAATTCATACGTGTCTCTCTGAGGCCTCCGGAGAGCCGTAGAGGATTTAAAGCACTCTATCGAGTCAGGGTTCATGGAGATGGCTGCACAGCAAACTTTGCTGATAGGAAACGCTCGTGCTTACCTTGAGGCCTGGGGGTCACGTTTACTTCGCACTTTAGCTAGGGCAAGCGGTGGGGTGAACTCCTAGCAAGGCACAGGCGACCACCTGGATTCATAGGAGAAAACTCACTTTCTTCCCTGAGGCATTCCTAGCAGTGACTAGAAGACGGGTAACAGCACTGTCTTTCAGTGAGCCTTGAGGCCGCCACTATGTACCTTTCAAATGGGGGAAAATACTGCCTTTTTCCAGGCTTCTCAATTATACACCGGATCACCCAGCACATATACCTCTCTTCTCTGACAAGCCAAAGGAGGCCCTTGGAACACAATTCGGCCTTCTGCGATGAAACTTTGGGATGCAGTGTGTTCTGCATGTGCTGATTGGCATAATCCTCTAAATGCCCTCAGGAGGCCTAGGTGACTTTGCATGTTCCAAATGCCTAGCAAGGCTCACGGTCAATCTCTACTTTATTTCGGGCTGGACCTAAAGTCTACTTTCTGCCTCACTTAGAGAGACGTCGAGCAGGAGACCCCAAAGTGGATTGGAGCCCCGGTGGTTTCTTTCAGGGCAGCTTAGGTGTCCTCAACGTGGCAGACCCGCATGGAAAGAAAGCCGGCCCAAGAACCGTGCTCCTGGGGCTGTTTCAAAGCTGTGGAACGCTAGCCATAGAGAACAGATTAGTTGCCGGCCCTTTCACCTGCATAGTGAGGGATGGTCCCAGAGCCGTGTATCCCTTGATTGTGCTCAGAAGGCTTCTGGTACACGGTGCACTTCCCTGGAAAGAAATGCCCCCGTGAGAGGCTTGAGCGCTGTGAGGCACACTAAAGCTAAAGCCGTCCATTGACTAAGCCTTCCTGGAAACTGGTGCACCCCTGCCTCTGGTAAAGGGAAAATGTGCACCTTACCTCGAGACTAGAGGTCACATTTAGTTGGCACTTTAGCTACAGTATGCTCTGGGCTGAGCTCCCAGGAAGGAAGCGCAAGCGTTTGGTTTCTTTGGCAAAAGCTCACTGCTCCTCAGAGGCATCTGTGCAGTGAACAGTGTCCTGGTGGTGTGGTGTTCAGGCAGCTTGGAAGCTGCATCGAAGTTGCTTTCCAAAGGGGGAGAGTCGGGCTTCTCTCACATGCTCCAGTTTCCAACTTGACCCCACAGCGCAATTACCATCACTCACTGACTGTCTACTGGAGACTTTCGGCCACACGGGGCCTTTCTAGGATCACACTTCGTTGCAGGCGGGGACTTTTGCATGCCGTGCAGAGCATTACCTGCTTAAAGACTTAGTCAGGCCTAGGTGACTTTGGATCGTCCAAAAGTCTCACAAGTTGACCGGTTTTTCTGTTCTTTCTGTCAGGCTGGACCTACAGTGGACCTTGCGTCACAATAGAGAGATGACAGGTAAGAGTTGCCAGGGGGCTCTGTAGGCTCAGGGATTCTTTCAGTGCAGTTCAGAGGGCCTCCACAGAGGGAGAGCCACGTTGAATGTAATACTGGCATAAACGTTGTCCTGGGGCTGCTTTACAGCGGTAGAAATCAAGCTATGCAAGCGAGGATCAGTTCATTGCCTTTCCCTCTGCATAGAAAGGGTTGACCCCAACAGCCTGTTCTGCGCTGTGTTGCTCGGAAAACAAAAAGGGGACTCACGGCACCCACGCTCTCCCTCAGAAGGGAATTCATACGTGTCTCTCTGAGGCCTCTGGAGAGCCGTAGAGGATTTAAAGCACTCTATCGAGTCAGGGTTCATGGAGATGGCTGCACAGCACACTTTGCTGATAGGAAACGCTCGTGCTTACCTTGAGGCCTGGGGGTCACGTTTACTTCGCACTTTAGCTAGGGCAAGCGGTGGGGTGAACTCCTAGCAAGGCACAGGCGACCACCTGGATTCATAGGAGAAAACTCACTTTCTTCCCTGAGGCATTCCTAGCAGTGACTAGAAGACGGGTAACAGCACTGTCTTTCAGTCAGCCTTGAGGCCGCCACTATCTACCTTTCAAAAGGGGGAAAATACTGCCGTTTTCCAGGCTTCTCAATTATACACCGGATCACCCAGCACATATACCTCTCTTCTCTGACAAGCCAAAGGAGGCCCTTGGAACACAATTCGCCCTTCTGCGATGAAACATTGGGATGCAGTGTGTTCTGCATGTGCTGAATGGCATAATCCTCTAAATGCCCTCAGGAGGCCTAGGTGACTTTGCATGTTCCAAATGCCTAGCAAGGCTCACGGTCAATCTCTACTTTATTTCGGGCTGGACCTAAAGTCTACTTTCTGCCTCACTTAGAGAGACGTCGAGCAGGAGACCCCAAAGTGGATTGGAGCCCCGGTGGTTTCTTTCAGGGCAGCTTAGGTGTCCTCAACGTGGCAGACCCGCATGGAAAGAAAGCCGGCCCAAGAACCGTGCTCCTGGGGCTGTTTCAAAGCTGTGGAACGCTAGCCATAGAGAACAGATTAGTTGCCGGCCCTTTCACCTGCATAGTGAGGGATGGTCCCAGAGCCGTGTATCCCTTGATTGTGCTCAGAAGGCTTCTGGTACACGGTGCACTTCCCTGGAAAGAAATGCCCCCGTGAGAGGCTTGAGCGCTGTGAGGCACACTAAAGCTAAAGCTGTCCATTGACTAAGCCTTCCTGGAAACTGGTGCACCCCTGCCTCTGGTAAAGGGAAAATGTGCACCTTACCTCGAGACTAGAGGTCACATTTAGTTGGCACTTTAGCTACAGTATGCTCTGGGCTGAGCTCCCAGGAAGGAAGCGCAAGCGTTTGGTTTCTTTGGCAAAAGCTCACTGCTCCTCAGAGGCATCTGTGCAGTGAACAGTGTCCTGGTGGTGTGGTGTTCAGGCAGCTTGGAAGCTGCATCGAAGTTGCTTTCCAAAGGGGGAGAGTCGGGCTTCTCTCACATGCTCCAGTTTCCAACTTGACCCCACAGCGCAATTACCATCACTCACTGACTGTCTACTGGAGACATTCGGCCACACGGGGCCTTTCTATGATCACACTTCGTTGCAGGCGGGGACTTTTGCATGCCGTGCAGAGCATTACCTGCTTAATGACTTAGTCAGGCCTAGGTGACTTTGGATCGTCCAAAAGTCTCACAAGTTGACCGGTTTTTCTGTTCTTTCTGTCAGGCTGGACCTACAGTGGACCTTGCGTCACAATAGAGAGATGACAGGTAAGAGTTGCCAGGGGGCTCTGTAGGCTCAGGGATTCTTTCAGTGCAGTTCAGAGGGCCTCCACAGAGGGAGAGCCACGTTGAATGTAATACGGGCAAAAACGTTGTCCTGGGGCTGCTTTACAGCGGTAGAAATCAAGCTATGCAAGCGAGGATCAGTTCATTGCCTTTCCCTCTGCATAAAAAGGGTTGACCCCAACAGCCTGTTCTGCGCTGTGTTGCTCGGAAAACAAAAAGGGGACTCACGGCACCCACGCTCTCCCTCAGAAGGGAATTCATACGTGTCTCTCTGAGGCCTCCGGAGAGCCGTAGAGGATTTAAAGCACTCTATCGAGTCAGGGTTCATGGAGATGGCTGCACAGCAAACTTTGCTGATAGGAAACGCTCGTGCTTACCTTGAGGCCTGGGGGTCACGTTTACTTCGCACTTTAGCTAGGGCAAGCGGTGGGGTGAACTCCTAGCAAGGCACAGGCGACCACCTGGATTCATAGGAGAAAACTCACTTTCTTCCCTGAGGCATTCCTAGCAGTGACTAGAAGACGGGTAACAGCACTGTCTTTCAGTGAGCCTTGAGGCCGCCACTATGTACCTTTCAAATGGGGGAAAATACTGCCTTTTTCCAGGCTTCTCAATTATACACCGGATCACCCAGCACATATACCTCTCTTCTCTGACAAGCCAAAGGAGGCCCTTGGAACACAATTCGGCCTTCTGCGATGAAACTTTGGGATGCAGTGTGTTCTGCATGTGCTGATTGGCATAATCCTCTAAATGCCCTCAGGAGGCCTAGGTGACTTTGCATGTTCCAAATGCCTAGCAAGGCTCACGGTCAATCTCTACTTTATTTCGGGCTGGACCTAAAGTCTACTTTCTGCCTCACTTAGAGAGACGTCGAGCAGGAGACCCCAAAGTGGATTGGAGCCCCGGTGGTTTCTTTCAGGGCAGCTTAGGTGTCCTCAACGTGGCAGACCCGCATGGAAAGAAAGCCGGCCCAAGAACCGTGCTCCGGGGGCTGTTTCAAAGCTGTGGAACGCTAGCCATAGAGAACAGATTAGTTGCCGGCCCTTTCACCTGCATAGTGAGGGATGGTCCCAGAGCCGTGTATCCCTTGATTGTGCTCAGAAGGCTTCTGGTACACGGTGCACTTCCTTGGAAAGAAATGCCCCCGTGAGAGGCTTGAGCGCTGTGAGGCACACTAAAGCTAAAGCCGTCCATTGACTAAGCCTTCCTGGAAACTGGTGCACCCCTGCCTCTGGTAAAGGGAAAATGTGCACCTTACCTCGAGACTAGAGGTCACATTTAGTTGGCACTTTAGCTACAGTATGCTCTGGGCTGAGCTCCCAGGAAGGAAGCGCAAGCGTTTGGTTTCTTTGGCAAAAGCTCACTGCTCCTCAGAGGCATCTGTGCAGTGAACAGTGTCCTGGTGGTGTGGTGTTCAGGCAGCTTGGAAGCTGCATCGAAGTTGCTTTCCAAAGGGGGAGAGTCGGGCTTCTCTCACATGCTCCAGTTTCCAACTTGACCCCACAGCGCAATTACCATCACTCACTGACTGTCTACTGGAGACTTTCGGCCACACGGGGCCTTTCTATGATCACACTTCGTTGCAGGCGGGGACTTTTGCATGCCGTGCAGAGCATTACCTGCTTAATGACTTAGTCAGGCCTAGGTGACTTTGGATCGTCCAAAAGTCTCACAAGTTGACCGGTTTTTCTGTTCTTTCTGTCAGGCTGGACCTACAGTGGACCTTGCGTCACAATAGAGAGATGACAGGTAAGAGTTGCCAGGGGGCTCTGTAGGCTCAGGGATTCTTTCAGTGCAGTTCAGAGGGCCTCCACAGAGGGAGAGCCACGTTGAATGTAATACGGGCAAAAACGTTGTCCTGGGGCTGCTTTACAGCGGTAGAAATCAAGCTATGCAAGCGAGGATCAGTTCATTGCCTTTCCCTCTGCATAGAAAGGGTTGACCCCAACAGCCTGTTCTGCGCTGTGTTGCTCGGAAAACAAAAAGGGGACTCACGGCACCCACGCTCTCCCTCAGAAGGGAATTCATACGTGTCTCTCTGAGGCCTCTGGAGAGCCGTAGAGGATTTAAAGCACTCTATCGAGTCAGGGTTCATGGAGATGGCTGCACAGCAAACTTTGCTGATAGGAAACGCTCGTGCTTACCTTGAGGCCTGGGGGTCACGTTTACTTCGCACTTTAGCTAGGGCAAGCGGTGGGGTGAACTCCTAGCAAGGCACAGGCGACCACCTGGATTCATAGGAGAAAACTCACTTTCTTCCCTGAGGCATTCCTAGCAGTGACTAGAAGACGGGTAACAGCACTGTCTTTCAGTGAGCCTTGAGGCCGCCACTATGTACCTTTCAAATGGGGGAAAATACTGCCTTTTTCCAGGCTTCTCAATTACACACCGGATCACCCAGCACATATACCTCTCTTCTCTGACAAGCCAAAGGAGGCCCTTGGAACACAATTCGGCCTTCTGCGATGAAACTTTGGGATGCAGTGTGTTCTGCATGTGCTGATTGGCATAATCCTCTAAATGCCCTCAGGAGGCCTAGGTGACTTTGCATGTTCCAAATGCCTAGCAAGGCTCACGGTCAATCTCTACTTTACTTCGGGCTGGACCTAAAGTCTACTTTCTGCCTCACTTAGAGAGACGTCGAGCAGGAGACCCCAAAGTGGATTGGAGCCCCGGTGGTTTCTTTCAGGGCAGCTTAGGTGTCCTCAACGTGGCAGACCCGCATGGAAAGAAAGCCGGCCCAAGAACCGTGCTCCTGGGGCTGTTTCAAAGCTGTGGAACGCTAGCCATAGAGAACAGATTAGTTGCCGGCCCTTTCACCTGCATAGTGAGGGATGGTCCCAGAGCCGTGTATCCCTTGATTGTGCTCAGAAGGCTTCTGGTACACGGTGCACTTCCCTGGAAAGAAATGCCCCCGTGAGAGGCTTGAGCGCTGTGAGGCACACTAAAGCTAAAGCTGTCCATTGACTAAGCCTTCCTGGAAACTGGTGCACCCCTGCCTCTGGTAAAGGGAAAATGTGCACCTTACCTCGAGACTAGAGGTCACATTTAGTTGGCACTTTAGCTACAGTATGGTCTGGGCTGAGCTCCCAGGAAGGAAGCGCAAGCGTTTGGTTTCTTTGGCAAAAGCTCACTGCTCCTCAGAGGCATCTGTGCAGTGAACAGTGTCCTGGTGGTGTGGTGTTCAGGCAGCTTGGAAGCTGCATCGAAGTTGCTTTCCAAAGGGGGAGAGTCGGGCTTCTCTCACATGCTCCAGTTTCCAACTTGACCCCACAGCGCAATTACCATCACTCACTGACTGTCTACTGGAGACATTCGGCCACACGGGGCCTTTCTATGATCACACTTCGTTGCAGGCGGGGACTTTTGCATGCCGTGCAGAGCATTACCTGCTTAATGACTTAGTCAGGCCTAGGTGACTTTGGATCGTCCAAAAGTCTCACAAGTTGACCGGTTTTTCTGTTCTTTCTGTCAGGCTGGACCTACAGTGGACCTTGCGTCACAATAGAGAGATGACAGGTAAGAGTTGCCAGGGGGCTCTGTAGGCTCAGGGATTCTTTCAGTGCAGTTCAGAGGGCCTCCACAGAGGGAGAGCCACGTTGAATGTAATACTGGCAAAAACGTTGTCCTGGGGCTGCTTTACAGCGGTAGAAATCAAGCTATGCAAGCGAGGATCAGTTCATTGCCTTTCCCTCTGCATAGAAAGGGTTGACCCCAACAGCCTGTTCTGCGCTGTGTTGCTCGGAAAACAAAAAGGGGACTCACGGCACCCACGCTCTCCCTCAGAAGGGAATTCATACGTGTCTCTCTGAGGCCTCCGGAGAGCCGTAGAGGATTTAAAGCACTCTATCGAGTCAGGGTTCATGGAGATGGCTGCACAGCAAACTTTGCTGATAGGAAACGCTCGTGCTTACCTTGAGGCCTGGGGGTCACGTTTACTTCGCACTTTAGCTAGGGCAAGCGGTGGGGTGAACTCCTAGCAAGGCACAGGCGACCACCTGGATTCATAGGAGAAAACTCACTTTCTTCCCTGAGGCATTCCTAGCAGTGACTAGAAGACGGGTAACAGCACTGTCTTTCAGTGAGCCTTGAGGCCGCCACTATCTACCTTTCAAAAGGGGGAAAATACTGCCGTTTTCCAGGCTTCTCAATTATACACCGGATCACCCAGCACATATACCTCTCTTCTCTGACAAGCCAAAGGAGGCCCTTGGAACACAATTCGCCCTTCTGCGATGAAACTTTGGGATGCAGTGTGTTCTGCATGTGCTGAATGGCATAATCCTCTAAATGCCCTCAGGAGGCCTAGGTGACTTTGCATGTTCCAAATGCCTAGCAAGGCTCACGGTCAATCTCTACTTTATTTCGGGCTGGACCTAAAGTCTACTTTCTGCCTCACTTAGAGAGACGTCGAGCAGGAGACCCCAAAGTGGATTGGAGCCCCGGTGGTTTCTTTCAGGGCAGCTTAGGTGTCCTCAACGTGGCAGACCCGCATGGAAAGAAAGCCGGCCCAAGAACCGTGCTCCTGGGGCTGTTTCAAAGCTGTGGAACGCTAGCCATAGAGAACAGATGAGTTGCCGGCCCTTTCACCTGCATAGTGAGGGATGGTCCCAGAGCCGTGTATCCCTTGATTGTGCTCAGAAGGCTTCTGGTACACGGTGCACTTCCCTGGAAAGAAATGCCCCCGTGAGAGGCTTGAGCGCTGTGAGGCACACTAAAGCTAAAGCCGTCCATTGACTAAGCCTTCCTGGAAACTGGTGCACCCCTGCCTCTGGTAAAGGGAAAATGTGCACCTTACCTCGAGACTAGAGGTCACATTTAGTTGGCACTTTAGCTACAGTATGCTCTGGGCTGAGCTCCCAGGAAGGAAGCGCAAGCGTTTGGTTTCTTTGGCAAAAGCTCACTGCTCCTCAGAGGCATCTGTGCAGTGAACAGTGTCCTGGTGGTGTGGTGTTCAGGCAGCTTGGAAGCTGCATCGAAGTTGCTTTCCAAAGGGGGAGAGTCGGGCTTCTCTCACATGCTCCAGTTTCCAACTTGACCCCACAGCGCAATTACCATCTCTCACTGACTGTCTACTGGAGACTTTCGGCCACACGGGGCCTTTCTATGATCACACTTCGTTGCAGGCGGGGACTTTTGCATGCCGTGCAGAGCATTACCTGCTTAAAGACTTAGTCAGGCCTAGGTGACTTTGGATCGTCCAAAAGTCTCACAAGTTGACCGGTTTTTCTGTTCTTTCTGTCAGGCTGGACCTACAGTGGACCTTGCGTCACAATAGAGAGATGACAGGTAAGAGTTGCCAGGGGGCTCTGTAGGCTCAGGGATTCTTTCAGTGCAGTTCAGAGGGCCTCCACAGAGGGAGAGCCACGTTGAATGTAATACTGGCAAAAACGTTGTCCTGGGGCTGCTTTACAGCGGTAGAAATCAAGCTATGCAAGCGAGGATCAGTTCATTGCCTTTCCCTCTGCATAGAAAGGGTTGACCCCAACAGCCTGTTCTGCGCTGTGTTGCTCGGAAAACAAAAAGGGGACTCACGGCACCCACGCTCTCCCTCAGAAGGGAATTCATACGTGTCTCTCTGAGGCCTCTGGAGAGCCGTAGAGGATTTAAAGCACTCTATCGAGTCAGGGTTCATGGAGATGGCTGCACAGCAAACTTTGCTGATAGGAAACGCTCGTGCTTACCTTGAGGCCTGGGGGTCACGTTTACTTCGCACTTTAGCTAGGGCAAGCGGTGGGGTGAACTCCTAGCAAGGCACAGGCGACCACCTGGATTCATAGGAGAAAACTCACTTTCTTCCCTGAGGCATTCCTAGCAGTGACTAGAAGACGGGTAACAGCACTGTCTTTCAGTCAGCCTTGAGGCCGCCACTATCTACCTTTCAAAAGGGGGAAAATACTGCCGTTTTCCAGGCTTCTCAATTATACACCGGATCACCCAGCACATATACCTCTCTTCTCTGACAAGCCAAAGGAGGCCCTTGGAACACAATTCGCCCTTCTGCGATGAAACATTGGGATGCAGTGTGTTCTGCATGTGCTGAATGGCATAATCCTCTAAATGCCCTCAGGAGGCCTAGGTGACTTTGCATGTTCCAAATGCCTAGCAAGGCTCACGGTCAATCTCTACATTATTTCGGGCTGGACCTAAAGTCTACTTTCTGCCTCACTTAGAGAGACGTCGAGCAGGAGACCCCAAAGTGGATTGGAGCCCCGGTGGTTTCTTTCAGGGCAGCTTAGGTGTCCTCAACGTGGCAGACCCGCATGGAAAGAAAGCCGGCCCAAGAACCGTGCTCCTGGGGCTGTTTCAAAGCTGTGGAACGCTAGCCATAGAGAACAGATTAGTTGCCGGCCCTTTCACCTGCATAGTGAGGGATGGTCCCAGAGCCGTGTATCCCTTGATTGTGCTCAGAAGGCTTCTGGTACACGGTGCACTTCCCTGGAAAGAAATGCCCCCGTGAGAGGCTTGAGCGCTGTGAGGCACACTAAAGCTAAAGCCGTCCATTGACTAAGCCTTCCTGGAAACTGGTGCACCCCTGCCTCTGGTAAAGGGAAAATGTGCACCTTACCTCGAGACTAGAGGTCACATTTAGTTGGCACTTTAGCTACAGTATGCTCTGGGCTGAGCTCCCAGGAAGGAAGCGCAAGCGTTTGGTTTCTTTGGCAAAAGCTCACTGCTCCTCAGAGGCATCTGTGCAGTGAACAGTGTCCTGGTGGTGTGGTGTTCAGGCAGCTTGGAAGCTGCATCGAAGTTGCTTTCCAAAGGGGGAGAGTCGGGCTTCTCTCACATGCTCCAGTTTCCAACTTGACCCCACAGCGCAATTACCATCACTCACTGACTGTCTACTGGAGACTTTCGGCCACACGGGGCCTTTCTATGATCACACTTCGTTGCAGGCGGGGACTTTTGCATGCCGTGCAGAGCATTACCCGCTTAATGACTTAGTCAGGCCTAGGTGACTTTGGATCGTCCAAAAGTCTCACAAGTTGACCGGTTTTTCTGTTCTTTCTGTCAGGCTGGACCTACAGTGGACCTTGCGTCACAATAGAGAGATGACAGGTAAGAGTTGCCAGGGGGCTCTGTAGGCTCAGGGATTCTTTCAGTGCAGTTCAGAGGGCCTCCACAGAGGGAGAGCCACGTTGAATGTAATACTGGCAAAAACGTTGTCCTGGGGCTGCTTTACAGCGGTAGAAATCAAGCTATGCAAGCGAGGATCAGTTCATTGCCTTTCCCTCTGCATAGAAAGGGTTGACCCCAACAGCCTGTTCTGCGCTGTGTTGCTCGGAAAACAAAAAGGGGACTCACGGCACCCACGCTCTCCCTCAGAAGGGAATTCATACGTGTCTCTCTGAGGCCTCTGGAGAGCCGTAGAGGATTTAAAGCACTCTATCGAGTCAGGGTTCATGGAGATGGCTGCACAGCACACTTTGCTGATAGGAAACGCTCGTGCTTACCTTGAGGCCTGGGGGTCACGTTTACTTCGCACTTTAGCTAGGGCAAGCGGTGGGGTGAACTCCTAGCAAGGCACAGGCGACCACCTGGATTCATAGGAGAAAACTCACTTTCTTCCCTGAGGCATTCCTAGCAGTGACTAGAAGACGGGTAACAGCACTGTCTTTCAGTCAGCCTTGAGGCCGCCACTATCTACCTTTCAAAAGGGGGAAAATACTGCCGTTTTCCAGGCTTCTCAATTATACACCGGATCACCCAGCACATATACCTCTCTTCTCTGACAAGCCAAAGGAGGCCCTTGGAACACAATTCGCCCTTCTGCGATGAAACTTTGGGATGCAGTGTGTTCTGCATGTGCTGAATGGCATAATCCTCTAAATGCCCTCAGGAGGCCTAGGTGACTTTGCATGTTCCAAATGCCTAGCAAGGCTCACGGTCAATCTCTACATTATTTCGGGCTGGACCTAAAGTCTACTTTCTGCCTCACTTAGAGAGACGTCGAGCAGGAGACCCCAAAGTGGATTGGAGCCCCGGTGGTTTCTTTCAGGGCAGCTTAGGTGTCCTCAACGTGGCAGACCCGCATGGAAAGAAAGCCGGCCCAAGAACCGTGCTCCTGGGGCTGTTTCAAAGCTGTGGAACGCTAGCCATAGAGAACAGATTAGTTGCCGGCCCTTTCACCTGCATAGTGAGGGATGGTCCCAGAGCCGTGTATCCCTTGATTGTGCTCAGAAGGCTTCTGGTACACGGTGCACTTCCCTGGAAAGAAATGCCCCCGTGAGAGGCTTGAGCGCTGTGAGGCACACTAAAGCTAAAGCCGTCCATTGACTAAGCCTTCCTGGAAACTGGTGCACCCCTGCCTCTGGTAAAGGGAAAATGTGCACCTTACCTCGAGACTAGAGGTCACATTTAGTTGGCACTTTAGCTACAGTATGCTCTGGGCTGAGCTCCCAGGAAGGAAGCGCAAGCGTTTGGTTTCTTTGGCAAAAGCTCACTGCTCCTCAGAGGCATCTGTGCAGTGAACAGTGTCCTGGTGGTGTGGTGTTCAGGCAGCTTGGAAGCTGCATCGAAGTTGCTTTCCAAAGGGGGAGAGTCGGGCTTCTCTCACATGCTCCAGTTTCCAACTTGACCCCACAGCGCAATTACCATCACTCACTGACTGTCTACTGGAGACTTTCGGCCACACGGGGCCTTTCTATGATCACACTTCGTTGCAGGCGGGGACTTTTGCATGCCGTGCAGAGCATTACCTGCTTAATGACTTAGTCAGGCCTAGGTGACTTTGGATCGTCCAAAAGTCTCACAAGTTGACCGGTTTTTCTGTTCTTTCTGTCAGGCTGGACCTACAGTGGACCTTGCGTCACAATAGAGAGATGACAGGTAAGAGTTGCCAGGGGGCTCTGTAGGCTCAGGGATTCTTTCAGTGCAGTTCAGAGGGCCTCCACAGAGGGAGAGCCACGTTGAATGTAATACTGGCAAAAACGTTGTCCTGGGGCTGCTTTACAGCGGTAGAAATCAAGCTATGCAAGCGAGGATCAGTTCATTGCCTTTCCCTCTGCATAGAAAGGGTTGACCCCAACAGCCTGTTCTGCGCTGTGTTGCTCGGAAAACAAAAAGGGGACTCACGGCACCCACGCTCTCCCTCAGAAGGGAATTCATACGTGTCTCTCTGAGGCCTCTGGAGAGCCGTAGAGGATTTAAAGCACTCTATCGAGTCAGGGTTCATGGAGATGGCTGCACAGCACACTTTGCTGATAGGAAACGCTCGTGCTTACCTTGAGGCCTGGGGGTCACGTTTACTTCGCACTTTAGCTAGGGCAAGCGGTGGGGTGAACTCCTAGCAAGGCACAGGCGACCACCTGGATTCATAGGAGAAAACTCACTTTCTTCCCTGAGGCATTCCTAGCAGTGACTAGAAGACGGGTAACAGCACTGTCTTTCAGTCAGCCTTGAGGCCGCCACTATCTACCTTTCAAAAGGGGGAAAATACTGCCGTTTTCCAGGCTTCTCAATTATACACCGGATCACCCAGCACATATACCTCTCTTCTCTGACAAGCCAAAGGAGGCCCTTGGAACACAATTCGCCCTTCTGCGATGAAACATTGGGATGCAGTGTGTTCTGCATGTGCTGAATGGCATAATCCTCTAAATGCCCTCAGGAGGCCTAGGTGACTTTGCATGTTCCAAATGCCTAGCAAGGCTCACGGTCAATCTCTACTTTATTTCGGGCTGGACCTAAAGTCTACTTTCTGCCTCACTTAGAGAGACGTCGAGCAGGAGACCCCAAAGTGGATTGGAGCCCCGGTGGTTTCTTTCAGGGCAGCTTAGGTGTCCTCAACGTGGCAGACCCGCATGGAAAGAAAGCCGGCCCAAGAACCGTGCTCCTGGGGCTGTTTCAAAGCTGTGGAACGCTAGCCATAGAGAACAGATTAGTTGCCGGCCCTTTCACCTGCATAGTGAGGGATGGTCCCAGAGCCGTGTATCCCTTGATTGTGCTCAGAAGGCTTCTGGTACACGGTGCACTTCCCTGGAAAGAAATGCCCCCGTGAGAGGCTTGAGCGCTGTGAGGCACACTAAAGCTAAAGCTGTCCATTGACTAAGCCTTCCTGGAAACTGGTGCACCCCTGCCTCTGGTAAAGGGAAAATGTGCACCTTACCTCGAGACTAGAGGTCACATTTAGTTGGCACTTTAGCTACAGTATGCTCTGGGCTGAGCTCCCAGGAAGGAAGCGCAAGCGTTTGGTTTCTTTGGCAAAAGCTCACTGCTCCTCAGAGGCATCTGTGCAGTGAACAGTGTCCTGGTGGTGTGGTGTTCAGGCAGCTTGGAAGCTGCATCGAAGTTGCTTTCCAAAGGGGGAGAGTCGGGCTTCTCTCACATGCTCCAGTTTCCAACTTGACCCCACAGCGCAATTACCATCACTCACTGACTGTCTACTGGAGACTTTCGGCCACACGGGGCCTTTCTATGATCACACTTCGTTGCAGGCGGGGACTTTTGCATGCCGTGCAGAGCATTACCTGCTTAATGACTTAGTCAGGCCTAGGTGACTTTGGATCGTCCAAAAGTCTCACAAGTTGACCGGTTTTTCTGTTCTTTCTGTCAGGCTGGACCTACAGTGGACCTTGCGTCACAATAGAGAGATGACAGGTAAGAGTTGCCAGGGGGCTCTGTAGGCTCAGGGATTCTTTCAGTGCAGTTCAGAGGGCCTCCACAGAGGGAGAGCCACGTTGAATGTAATACGGGCAAAAACGTTGTCCTGGGGCTGCTTTACAGCGGTAGAAATCAAGCTATGCAAGCGAGGATCAGTTCATTGCCTTTCCCTCTGCATAGAAAGGGTTGACCCCAACAGCCTGTTCTGCGCTGTGTTGCTCGGAAAACAAAAAGGGGACTCACGGCACCCACGCTCTCCCTCAGAAGGGAATTCATACGTGTCTCTCTGAGGCCTCCGGAGAGCCGTAGAGGATTTAAAGCACTCTATCGAGTCAGGGTTCATGGAGATGGCTGCACAGCAAACTTTGCTGATAGGAAACGCTCGTGCTTACCTTGAGGCCTGGGGGTCACGTTTACTTCGCACTTTAGCTAGGGCAAGCGGTGGGGTGAACTCCTAGCAAGGCACAGGCGACCACCTGGATTCATAGGAGAAAACTCACTTTCTTCCCTGAGGCATTCCTAGCAGTGACTAGAAGACGGGTAACAGCACTGTCTTTCAGTCAGCCTTGAGGCCGCCACTATCTACCTTTCAAAAGGGGGAAAATACTGCCGTTTTCCAGGCTTCTCAATTATACACCGGATCACCCAGCACATATACCTCTCTTCTCTGACAAGCCAAAGGAGGCCCTTGGAACACAATTCGCCCTTCTGCGATGAAACATTGGGATGCAGTGTGTTCTGCATGTGCTGAATGGCATAATCCTCTAAATGCCCTCAGGAGGCCTAGGTGACTTTGCATGTTCCAAATGCCTAGCAAGGCTCACGGTCAATCTCTACATTATTTCGGGCTGGACCTAAAGTCTACTTTCTGCCTCACTTAGAGAGACGTCGAGCAGGAGACCCCAAAGTGGATTGGAGCCCCGGTGGTTTCTTTCAGGGCAGCTTAGGTGTCCTCAACGTGGCAGACCCGCATGGAAAGAAAGCCGGCCCAAGAACCGTGCTCCTGGGGCTGTTTCAAAGCTGTGGAACGCTAGCCATAGAGAACAGATGAGTTGCCGGCCCTTTCACCTGCATAGTGAGGGATGGTCCCAGAGCCGTGTATCCCTTGATTGTGCTCAGAAGGCTTCTGGTACACGGTGCACTTCCCTGGAAAGAAATGCCCCCGTGAGAGGCTTGAGCGCTGTGAGGCACACTAAAGCTAAAGCCGTCCATTGACTAAGCCTTCCTGGAAACTGGTGCACCCCTGCCTCTGGTAAAGGGAAAATGTGCACCTTACCTCGAGACTAGAGGTCACATTTAGTTGGCACTTTAGCTACAGTATGCTCTGGGCTGAGCTCCCAGGAAGGAAGCGCAAGCGTTTGGTTTCTTTGGCAAAAGCTCACTGCTCCTCAGAGGCATCTGTGCAGTGAACAGTGTCCTGGTGGTGTGGTGTTCAGGCAGCTTGGAAGCTGCATCGAAGTTGCTTTCCAAAGGGGGAGAGTCGGGCTTCTCTCACATGCTCCAGTTTCCAACTTGACCCCACAGCGCAATTACCATCACTCACTGACTGTCTACTGGAGACTTTCGGCCACACGGGGCCTTTCTATGATCACACTTCGTTGCAGGCGGGGACTTTTGCATGCCGTGCAGAGCATTACCTGCTTAATGACTTAGTCAGGCCTAGGTGACTTTGGATCGTCCAAAAGTCTCACAAGTTGACCGGTTTTTCTGTTCTTTCTGTCAGGCTGGACCTACAGTGGACCTTGCGTCACAATAGAGAGATGACAGGTAAGAGTTGCCAGGGGGCTCTGTAGGCTCAGGGATTCTTTCAGTGCAGTTCAGAGGGCCTCCACAGAGGGAGAGCCACGTTGAATGTAATACGGGCAAAAACGTTGTCCTGGGGCTGCTTTACAGCGGTAGAAATCAAGCTATGCAAGCGAGGATCAGTTCATTGCCTTTCCCTCTGCATAAAAAGGGTTGACCCCAACAGCCTGTTCTGCGCTGTGTTGCTCGGAAAACAAAAAGGGGACTCACGGCACCCACGCTCTCCCTCAGAAGGGAATTCATACGTGTCTCTCTGAGGCCTCTGGAGAGCCGTAGAGGATTTAAAGCACTCTATCGAGTCAGGGTTCATGGAGATGGCTGCACAGCAAACTTTGCTGATAGGAAACGCTCGTGCTTACCTTGAGGCCTGGGGGTCACGTTTACTTCGCACTTTAGCTAGGGCAAGCGGTGGGGTGAACTCCTAGCAAGGCACAGGCGACCACCTGGATTCATAGGAGAAAACTCACTTTCTTCCCTGAGGCATTCCTAGCAGTGACTAGAAGACGGGTAACAGCACTGTCTTTCAGTCAGCCTTGAGGCCGCCACTATCTACCTTTCAAAAGGGGGAAAATACTGCCGTTTTCCAGGCTTCTCAATTATACACCGGATCACCCAGCACATATACCTCTCTTCTCTGACAAGCCAAAGGAGGCCCTTGGAACACAATTCGCCCTTCTGCGATGAAACTTTGGGATGCAGTGTGTTCTGCATGTGCTGAATGGCATAATCCTCTAAATGCCCTCAGGAGGCCTAGGTGACTTTGCATGTTCCAAATGCCTAGCAAGGCTCACGGTCAATCTCTACATTATTTCGGGCTGGACCTAAAGTCTACTTTCTGCCTCACTTAGAGAGACGTCGAGCAGGAGACCCCAAAGTGGATTGGAGCCCCGGTGGTTTCTTTCAGGGCAGCTTAGGTGTCCTCAACGTGGCAGACCCGCATGGAAAGAAAGCCGGCCCAAGAACCGTGCTCCTGGGGCTGTTTCAAAGCTGTGGAACGCTAGCCATAGAGAACAGATTAGTTGCCGGCCCTTTCACCTGCATAGTGAGGGATGGTCCCAGAGCCGTGTATCCCTTGATTGTGCTCAGAAGGCTTCTGGTACACGGTGCACTTCCCTGGAAAGAAATGCCCCCATGAGAGGCTTGAGCGCTGTGAGGCACACTAAAGCTAAAGCCGTCCATTGACTAAGCCTTCCTGGAAACTGGTGCACCCCTGCCTCTGGTAAAGGGAAAATGTGCACCTTACCTCGAGACTAGAGGTCACATTTAGTTGGCACTTTAGCTACAGTATGCTCTGGGCTGAGCTCCCAGGAAGGAAGCGCAAGCGTTTGGTTTCTTTGGCAAAAGCTCACTGCTCCTCAGAGGCATCTGTGCAGTGAACAGTGTCCTGGTGGTGTGGTGTTCAGGCAGCTTGGAAGCTGCATCGAAGTTGCTTTCCAAAGGGGGAGAGTCGGGCTTCTCTCACATGCTCCAGTTTCCAACTTGACCCCACAGCGCAATTACCATCACTCACTGACTGTCTACTGGAGACTTTCGGCCACACGGGGCCTTTCTATGATCACACTTCGTTGCAGGCGGGGACTTTTGCATGCCGTGCAGAGCATTACCTGCTTAATGACTTAGTCAGGCCTAGGTGACTTTGGATCGTCCAAAAGTCTCACAAGTTGACCGGTTTTTCTGTTCTTTCTGTCAGGCTGGACCTACAGTGGACCTTGCGTCACAATAGAGAGATGACAGGTAAGAGTTGCCAGGGGGCTCTGTAGGCTCAGGGATTCTTTCAGTGCAGTTCAGAGGGCCTCCACAGAGGGAGAGCCACGTTGAATGTAATACTGGCAAAAACGTTGTCCTGGGGCTGCTTTACAGCGGTAGAAATCAAGCTATGCAAGCGAGGATCAGTTCATTGCCTTTCCCTCTGCATAGAAAGGGTTGACCCCAACAGCCTGTTCTGCGCTGTGTTGCTCGGAAAACAAAAAGGGGACTCACGGCACCCACGCTCTCCCTCAGAAGGGAATTCATACGTGTCTCTCTGAGGCCTCTGGAGAGCCGTAGAGGATTTAAAGCACTCTATCGAGTCAGGGTTCATGGAGATGGCTGCACAGCACACTTTGCTGATAGGAAACGCTCGTGCTTACCTTGAGGCCTGGGGGTCACGTTTACTTCGCACTTTAGCTAGGGCAAGCGGTGGGGTGAACTCCTAGCAAGGCACAGGCGACCACCTGGATTCATAGGAGAAAACTCACTTTCTTCCCTGAGGCATTCCTAGCAGTGACTAGAAGACGGGTAACAGCACTGTCTTTCAGTCAGCCTTGAGGCCGCCACTATCTACCTTTCAAAAGGGGGAAAATACTGCCGTTTTCCAGGCTTCTCAATTATACACCGGATCACCCAGCACATATACCTCTCTTCTCTGACAAGCCAAAGGAGGCCCTTGGAACACAATTCGCCCTTCTGCGATGAAACATTGGGATGCAGTGTGTTCTGCATGTGCTGAATGGCATAATCCTCTAAATGCCCTCAGGAGGCCTAGGTGACTTTGCATGTTCCAAATGCCTAGCAAGGCTCACGGTCAATCTCTACTTTATTTCGGGCTGGACCTAAAGTCTACTTTCTGCCTCACTTAGAGAGACGTCGAGCAGGAGACCCCAAAGTGGATTGGAGCCCCGGTGGTTTCTTTCAGGGCAGCTTAGGTGTCCTCAACGTGGCAGACCCGCATGGAAAGAAAGCCGGCCCAAGAACCGTGCTCCTGGGGCTGTTTCAAAGCTGTGGAACGCTAGCCATAGAGAACAGATTAGTTGCCGGCCCTTTCACCTGCATAGTGAGGGATGGTCCCAGAGCCGTGTATCCCTTGATTGTGCTCAGAAGGCTTCTGGTACACGGTGCACTTCCCTGGAAAGAAATGCCCCCGTGAGAGGCTTGAGCGCTGTGAGGCACACTAAAGCTAAAGCTGTCCATTGACTAAGCCTTCCTGGAAACTGGTGCACCCCTGCCTCTGGTAAAGGGAAAATGTGCACCTTACCTCGAGACTAGAGGTCACATTTAGTTGGCACTTTAGCTACAGTATGCTCTGGGCTGAGCTCCCAGGAAGGAAGCGCAAGCGTTTGGTTTCTTTGGCAAAAGCTCACTGCTCCTCAGAGGCATCTGTGCAGTGAACAGTGTCCTGGTGGTGTGGTGTTCAGGCAGCTTGGAAGCTGCATCGAAGTTGCTTTCCAAAGGGGGAGAGTCGGGCTTCTCTCACATGCTCCAGTTTCCAACTTGACCCCACAGCGCAATTACCATCACTCACTGACTGTCTACTGGAGACTTTCGGCCACACGGGGCCTTTCTATGATCACACTTCGTTGCAGGCGGGGACTTTTGCATGCCGTGCAGAGCATTACCTGCTTAATGACTTAGTCAGGCCTAGGTGACTTTGGATCGTCCAAAAGTCTCACAAGTTGACCGGTTTTTCTGTTCTTTCTGTCAGGCTGGACCTACAGTGGACCTTGCGTCACAATAGAGAGATGACAGGTAAGAGTTGCCAGGGGGCTCTGTAGGCTCAGGGATTCTTTCAGTGCAGTTCAGAGGGCCTCCACAGAGGGAGAGCCACGTTGAATGTAATACTGGCAAAAACGTTGTCCTGGGGCTGCTTTACAGCGGTAGAAATCAAGCTATGCAAGCGAGGATCAGTTCATTGCCTTTCCCTCTGCATAGAAAGGGTTGACCCCAACAGCCTGTTCTGCGCTGTGTTGCTCGGAAAACAAAAAGGGGACTCACGGCACCCACGCTCTCCCTCAGAAGGGAATTCATACGTGTCTCTCTGAGGCCTCTGGAGAGCCGTAGAGGATTTAAAGCACTCTATCGAGTCAGGGTTCATGGAGATGGCTGCACAGCACACTTTGCTGATAGGAAACGCTCGTGCTTACCTTGAGGCCTGGGGGTCACGTTTACTTCGCACTTTAGCTAGGGCAAGCGGTGGGGTGAACTCCTAGCAAGGCACAGGCGACCACCTGGATTCATAGGAGAAAACTCACTTTCTTCCCTGAGGCATTCCTAGCAGTGACTAGAAGACGGGTAACAGCACTGTCTTTCAGTCAGCCTTGAGGCCGCCACTATCTACCTTTCAAAAGGGGGAAAATACTGCCGTTTTCCAGGCTTCTCAATTATACACCGGATCACCCAGCACATATACCTCTCTTCTCTGACAAGCCAAAGGAGGCCCTTGGAACACAATTCGCCCTTCTGCGATGAAACATTGGGATGCAGTGTGTTCTGCATGTGCTGAATGGCATAATCCTCTAAATGCCCTCAGGAGGCCTAGGTGACTTTGCATGTTCCAAATGCCTAGCAAGGCTCACGGTCAATCTCTACTTTATTTCGGGCTGGACCTAAAGTCTACTTTCTGCCTCACTTAGAGAGACGTCGAGCAGGAGACCCCAAAGTGGATTGGAGCCCCGGTGGTTTCTTTCAGGGCAGCTTAGGTGTCCTCAACGTGGCAGACCCGCATGGAAAGAAAGCCGGCCCAAGAACCGTGCTCCTGGGGCTGTTTCAAAGCTGTGGAACGCTAGCCATAGAGAACAGATTAGTTGCCGGCCCTTTCACCTGCATAGTGAGGGATGGTCCCAGAGCCGTGTATCCCTTGATTGTGCTCAGAAGGCTTCTGGTACACGGTGCACTTCCCTGGAAAGAAATGCCCCCGTGAGAGGCTTGAGCGCTGTGAGGCACACTAAAGCTAAAGCTGTCCATTGACTAAGCCTTCCTGGAAACTGGTGCACCCCTGCCTCTGGTAAAGGGAAAATGTGCACCTTACCTCGAGACTAGAGGTCACATTTAGTTGGCACTTTAGCTACAGTATGCTCTGGGCTGAGCTCCCAGGAAGGAAGCGCAAGCGTTTGGTTTCTTTGGCAAAAGCTCACTGCTCCTCAGAGGCATCTGTGCAGTGAACAGTGTCCTGGTGGTGTGGTGTTCAGGCAGCTTGGAAGCTGCATCGAAGTTGCTTTCCAAAGGGGGAGAGTCGGGCTTCTCTCACATGCTCCAGTTTCCAACTTGACCCCACAGCGCAATTACCATCACTCACTGACTGTCTACTGGAGACATTCGGCCACACGGGGCCTTTCTATGATCACACTTCGTTGCAGGCGGGGACTTTTGCATGCCGTGCAGAGCATTACCTGCTTAATGACTTAGTCAGGCCTAGGTGACTTTGGATCGTCCAAAAGTCTCACAAGTTGACCGGTTTTTCTGTTCTTTCTGTCAGGCTGGACCTACTGTGGACCTTGCGTCACAATAGAGAGATGACAGGTAAGAGTTGCCAGGGGGCTCTGTAGGCTCAGGGATTCTTTCAGTGCAGTTCAGAGGGCCTCCACAGAGGGAGAGCCACGTTGAATGTAATACTGGCAAAAACGTTGTCCTGGGGCTGCTTTACAGCGGTAGAAATCAAGCTATGCAAGCGAGGATCAGTTCATTGCCTTTCCCTCTGCATAGAAAGGGTTGACCCCAACAGCCTGTTCTGCGCTGTGTTGCTCGGAAAACAAAAAGGGGACTCACGGCACCCACGCTCTCCCTCAGAAGGGAATTCATACGTGTCTCTCTGAGGCCTCCGGAGAGCCGTAGAGGATTTAAAGCACTCTATCGAGTCAGGGTTCATGGAGATGGCTGCACAGCAAACTTTGCTGATAGGAAACGCTCGTGCTTACCTTGAGGCCTGGGGGTCACGTTTACTTCGCACTTTAGCTAGGGCAAGCGGTGGGGTGAACTCCTAGCAAGGCACAGGCGACCACCTGGATTCATAGGAGAAAACTCACTTTCTTCCCTGAGGCATTCCTAGCAGTGACTAGAAGACGGGTAACAGCACTGTCTTTCAGTCAGCCTTGAGGCCGCCACTATCTACCTTTCAAAAGGGGGAAAATACTGCCGTTTTCCAGGCTTCTCAATTATACACCGGATCACCCAGCACATATACCTCTCTTCTCTGACAAGCCAAAGGAGGCCCTTGGAACACAATTCGCCCTTCTGCGATGAAACTTTGGGATGCAGTGTGTTCTGCATGTGCTGAATGGCATAATCCTCTAAATGCCCTCAGGAGGCCTAGGTGACTTTGCATGTTCCAAATGCCTAGCAAGGCTCACGGTCAATCTCTACATTATTTCGGGCTGGACCTAAAGTCTACTTTCTGCCTCACTTAGAGAGACGTCGAGCAGGAGACCCCAAAGTGGATTGGAGCCCCGGTGGTTTCTTTCAGGGCAGCTTAGGTGTCCTCAACGTGGCAGACCCGCATGGAAAGAAAGCCGGCCCAAGAACCGTGCTCCTGGGGCTGTTTCAAAGCTGTGGAACGCTAGCCATAGAGAACAGATTAGTTGCCGGCCCTTTCACCTGCATAGTGAGGGATGGTCCCAGAGCCGTGTATCCCTTGATTGTGCTCAGAAGGCTTCTGGTACACGGTGCACTTCCCTGGAAAGAAATGCCCCCGTGAGAGGCTTGAGCGCTGTGAGGCACACTAAAGCTAAAGCCGTCCATTGACTAAGCCTTCCTGGAAACTGGTGCACCCCTGCCTCTGGAAAAGGGAAAATGTGCACCTTACCTCGAGACTAGAGGTCACATTTAGTTGGCACTTTAGCTACAGTATGCTCTGGGCTGAGCTCCCAGGAAGGAAGCGCAAGCGTTTGGTTTCTTTGGCAAAAGCTCACTGCTCCTCAGAGGCATCTGTGCAGTGAACAGTGTCCTGGTGGTGTGGTGTTCAGGCAGCTTGGAAGCTGCATCGAAGTTGCTTTCCAAAGGGGGAGAGTCGGGCTTCTCTCACATGCTCCAGTTTCCAACTTGACCCCACAGCGCAATTACCATCACTCACTGACTGTCTACTGGAGACTTTCGGCCACACGGGGCCTTTCTATGATCACACTTCGTTGCAGGCGGGGACTTTTGCATGCCGTGCAGAGCATTACCTGCTTAAAGACTTAGTCAGGCCTAGGTGACTTTGGATCGTCCAAAAGTCTCACAAGTTGACCGGTTTTTCTGTTCTTTCTGTCAGGCTGGACCTACAGTGGACCTTGCGTCACAATAGAGAGATGACAGGTAAGAGTTGCCAGGGGGCTCTGTAGGCTCAGGGATTCTTTCAGTGCAGTTCAGAGGGCCTCCACAGAGGGAGAGCCACGTTGAATGTAATACTGGCAAAAACGTTGTCCTGGGGCTGCTTTACAGCGGTAGAAATCAAGCTATGCAAGCGAGGATCAGTTCATTGCCTTTCCCTCTGCATAGAAAGGGTTGACCCCAACAGCCTGTTCTGCGCTGTGTTGCTCGGAAAACAAAAAGGGGACTCACGGCACCCACGCTCTCCCTCAGAAGGGAATTCATACGTGTCTCTCTGAGGCCTCTGGAGAGCCGTAGAGGATTTAAAGCACTCTATCGAGTCAGGGTTCATGGAGATGGCTGCACAGCAAACTTTGCTGATAGGAAACGCTCGTGCTTACCTTGAGGCCTGGGGGTCACGTTTACTTCGCACTTTAGCTAGGGCAAGCGGTGGGGTGAACTCCTAGCAAGGCACAGGCGACCACCTGGATTCATAGGAGAAAACTCACTTTCTTCCCTGAGGCATTCCTAGCAGTGACTAGAAGACGGGTAACAGCACTGTCTTTCAGTCAGCCTTGAGGCCGCCACTATCTACCTTTCAAAAGGGGGAAAATACTGCCGTTTTCCAGGCTTCTCAATTATACACCGGATCACCCAGCACATATACCTCTCTTCTCTGACAAGCCAAAGGAGGCCCTTGGAACACAATTCGCCCTTCTGCGATGAAACTTTGGGATGCAGTGTGTTCTGCATGTGCTGAATGGCATAATCCTCTAAATGCCCTCAGGAGGCCTAGGTGACTTTGCATGTTCCAAATGCCTAGCAAGGCTCACGGTCAATCTCTACATTATTTCGGGCTGGACCTAAAGTCTACTTTCTGCCTCACTTAGAGAGACGTCGAGCAGGAGACCCCAAAGTGGATTGGAGCCCCGGTGGTTTCTTTCAGGGCAGCTTAGGTGTCCTCAACGTGGCAGACCCGCATGGAAAGAAAGCCGGCCCAAGAACCGTGCTCCTGGGGCTGTTTCAAAGCTGTGGAACGCTAGCCATAGAGAACAGATTAGTTGCCGGCCCTTTCACCTGCATAGTGAGGGATGGTCCCAGAGCCGTGTATCCCTTGATTGTGCTCAGAAGGCTTCTGGTACACGGTGCACTTCCCTGGAAAGAAATGCCCCCGTGAGAGGCTTGAGCGCTGTGAGGCACACTAAAGCTAAAGCCGTCCATTGACTAAGCCTTCCTGGAAACTGGTGCACCCCTGCCTCTGGAAAAGGGAAAATGTGCACCTTACCTCGAGACTAGAGGTCACATTTAGTTGGCACTTTAGCTACAGTATGCTCTGGGCTGAGCTCCCAGGAAGGAAGCGCAAGCGTTTGGTTTCTTTGGCAAAAGCTCACTGCTCCTCAGAGGCATCTGTGCAGTGAACAGTGTCCTGGTGGTGTGGTGTTCAGGCAGCTTGGAAGCTGCATCGAAGTTGCTTTCCAAAGGGGGAGAGTCGGGCTTCTCTCACATGCTCCAGTTTCCAACTTGACCCCACAGCGCAATTACCATCACTCACTGACTGTCTACTGGAGACTTTCGGCCACACGGGGCCTTTCTATGATCACACTTCGTTGCAGGCGGGGACTTTTGCATGCCGTGCAGAGCATTACCTGCTTAAAGACTTAGTCAGGCCTAGGTGACTTTGGATCGTCCAAAAGTCTCACAAGTTGACCGGTTTTTCTGTTCTTTCTGTCAGGCTGGACCTACAGTGGACCTTGCGTCACAATAGAGAGATGACAGGTAAGAGTTGCCAGGGGGCTCTGTAGGCTCAGGGATTCTTTCAGTGCAGTTCAGAGGGCCTCCACAGAGGGAGAGCCACGTTGAATGTAATACTGGCAAAAACGTTGTCCTGGGGCTGCTTTACAGCGGTAGAAATCAAGCTATGCAAGCGAGGATCAGTTCATTGCCTTTCCCTCTGCATAGAAAGGGTTGACCCCAACAGCCTGTTCTGCGCTGTGTTGCTCGGAAAACAAAAAGGGGACTCACGGCACCCACGCTCTCCCTCAGAAGGGAATTCATACGTGTCTCTCTGAGGCCTCTGGAGAGCCGTAGAGGATTTAAAGCACTCTATCGAGTCAGGGTTCATGGAGATGGCTGCACAGCAAACTTTGCTGATAGGAAACGCTCGTGCTTACCTTGAGGCCTGGGGGTCACGTTTACTTCGCACTTTAGCTAGGGCAAGCGGTGGGGTGAACTCCTAGCAAGGCACAGGCGACCACCTGGATTCATAGGAGAAAACTCACTTTCTTCCCTGAGGCATTCCTAGCAGTGACTAGAAGACGGGTAACAGCACTGTCTTTCAGTCAGCCTTGAGGCCGCCACTATCTACCTTTCAAAAGGGGGAAAATACTGCCGTTTTCCAGGCTTCTCAATTATACACCGGATCACCCAGCACATATACCTCTCTTCTCTGACAAGCCAAAGGAGGCCCTTGGAACACAATTCGCCCTTCTGCGATGAAACATTGGGATGCAGTGTGTTCTGCATGTGCTGAATGGCATAATCCTCTAAATGCCCTCAGGAGGCCTAGGTGACTTTGCATGTTCCAAATGCCTAGCAAGGCTCACGGTCAATCTCTACTTTATTTCGGGCTGGACCTAAAGTCTACTTTCTGCCTCACTTAGAGAGACGTCGAGCAGGAGACCCCAAAGTGGATTGGAGCCCCGGTGGTTTCTTTCAGGGCAGCTTAGGTGTCCTCAACGTGGCAGACCCGCATGGAAAGAAAGCCGGCCCAAGAACCGTGCTCCTGGGGCTGTTTCAAAGCTGTGGAACGCTAGCCATAGAGAACAGATTAGTTGCCGGCCCTTTCACCTGCATAGTGAGGGATGGTCCCAGAGCCGTGTATCCCTTGATTGTGCTCAGAAGGCTTCTGGTACACGGTGCACTTCCCTGGAAAGAAATGCCCCCGTGAGAGGCTTGAGCGCTGTGAGGCACACTAAAGCTAAAGCCGTCCATTGACTAAGCCTTCCTGGAAACTGGTGCACCCCTGCCTCTGGTAAAGGGAAAATGTGCACCTTACCTCGAGACTAGAGGTCACATTTAGTTGGCACTTTAGCTACAGTATGCTCTGGGCTGAGCTCCCAGGAAGGAAGCGCAAGCGTTTGGTTTCTTTGGCAAAAGCTCACTGCTCCTCAGAGGCATCTGTGCAGTGAACAGTGTCCTGGTGGTGTGGTGTTCAGGCAGCTTGGAAGCTGCATCGAAGTTGCTTTCCAAAGGGGGAGAGTCGGGCTTCTCTCACATGCTCCAGTTTCCAACTTGACCCCACAGCGCAATTACCATCACTCACTGACTGTCTACTGGAGACTTTCGGCCACACGGGGCCTTTCTATGATCACACTTCGTTGCAGGCGGGGACTTTTGCATGCCGTGCAGAGCATTACCTGCTTAATGACTTAGTCAGGCCTAGGTGACTTTGGATCGTCCAAAAGTCTCACAAGTTGACCGGTTTTTCTGTTCTTTCTGTCAGGCTGGACCTACAGTGGACCTTGCGTCACAATAGAGAGATGACAGGTAAGAGTTGCCAGGGGGCTCTGTAGGCTCAGGGATTCTTTCAGTGCAGTTCAGAGGGCCTCCACAGAGGGAGAGCCACGTTGAATGTAATCCTGGCAAAAACGTTGTCCTGGGGCTGCTTTACAGCGGTAGAAATCAAGCTATGCAAGCGAGGATCAGTTCATTGCCTTTCCCTCTGCATAGAAAGGGTTGACCCCAACAGCCTGTTCTGCGCTGTGTTGCTCGGAAAACAAAAAGGGGACTCACGGCACCCACGCTCTCCCTCAGAAGGGAATTCATACGTGTCTCTCTGAGGCCTCTGGAGAGCCGTAGAGGATTTAAAGCACTCTATCGAGTCAGGGTTCATGGAGATGGCTGCACAGCACACTTTGCTGATAGGAAACGCTCGTGCTTACCTTGAGGCCTGGGGGTCACGTTTACTTCGCACTTTAGCTAGGGCAAGCGGTGGGGTGAACTCCTAGCAAGGCACAGGCGACCACCTGGATTCATAGGAGAAAACTCACTTTCTTCCCTGAGGCATTCCTAGCAGTGACTAGAAGACGGGTAACAGCACTGTCTTTCAGTCAGCCTTGAGGCCGCCACTATCTACCTTTCAAAAGGGGGAAAATACTGCCGTTTTCCAGGCTTCTCAATTATACACCGGATCACCCAGCACATATACCTCTCTTCTCTGACAAGCCAAAGGAGGCCCTTGGAACACAATTCGCCCTTCTGCGATGTAACATTGGGATGCAGTGTGTTCTGCATGTGCTGAATGGCATAATCCTCTAAATGCCCTCAGGAGGCCTAGGTGACTTTGCATGTTCCAAATGCCTAGCAAGGCTCACGGTCAATCTCTACTTTATTTCGGGCTGGACCTAAAGTCTACTTTCTGCCTCACTTAGAGAGACGTCGAGCAGGAGACCCCAAAGTGGATTGGAGCCCCGGTGGTTTCTTTCAGGGCAGCTTAGGTGTCCTCAACGTGGCAGACCCGCATGGAAAGAAAGCCGGCCCAAGAACCGTGCTCCTGGGGCTGTTTCAAAGCTGTGGAACGCTAGCCATAGAGAACAGATTAGTTGCCGGCCCTTTCACCTGCATAGTGAGGGATGGTCCCAGAGCCGTGTATCCCTTGATTGTGCTCAGAAGGCTTCTGGTACACGGTGCACTTCCCTGGAAAGAAATGCCCCCGTGAGAGGCTTGAGCGCTGTGAGGCACACTAAAGCTAAAGCTGTCCATTGACTAAGCCTTCCTGGAAACTGGTGCACCCCTGCCTCTGGTAAAGGGAAAATGTGCACCTTACCTCGAGACTAGAGGTCACATTTAGTTGGCACTTTAGCTACAGTATGCTCTGGGCTGAGCTCCCAGGAAGGAAGCGCAAGCGTTTGGTTTCTTTGGCAAAAGCTCACTGCTCCTCAGAGGCATCTGTGCAGTGAACAGTGTCCTGGTGGTGTGGTGTTCAGGCAGCTTGGAAGCTGCATCGAAGTTGCTTTCCAAAGGGGGAGAGTCGGGCTTCTCTCACATGCTCCAGTTTCCAACTTGACCCCACAGCGCAATTACCATCACTCACTGACTGTCTACTGGAGACTTTCGGCCACACGGGGCCTTTCTATGATCACACTTCGTTGCAGGCGGGGACTTTTGCATGCCGTGCAGAGCATTACCTGCTTAATGACTTAGTCAGGCCTAGGTGACTTTGGATCGTCCAAAAGTCTCACAAGTTGACCGGTTTTTCTGTTCTTTCTGTCAGGCTGGACCTACAGTGGACCTTGCGTCACAATAGAGAGATGACAGGTAAGAGTTGCCAGGGGGCTCTGTAGGCTCAGGGATTCTTTCAGTGCAGTTCAGAGGGCCTCCACAGAGGGAGAGCCACGTTGAATGTAATACTGGCAAAAACGTTGTCCTGGGGCTGCTTTACAGCGGTAGAAATCAAGCTATGCAAGCGAGGATCAGTTCATTGCCTTTCCCTCTGCATAGAAAGGGTTGACCCCAACAGCCTGTTCTGCGCTGTGTTGCTCGGAAAACAAAAAGGGGACTCACGGCACCCACGCTCTCCCTCAGAAGGGAATTCATACGTGTCTCTCTGAGGCCTCTGGAGAGCCGTAGAGGATTTAAAGCACTCTATCGAGTCAGGGTTCATGGAGATGGCTGCACAGCACACTTTGCTGATAGGAAACGCTCGTGCTTACCTTGAGGCCTGGGGGTCACGTTTACTTCGCACTTTAGCTAGGGCAAGCGGTGGGGTGAACTCCTAGCAAGGCACAGGCGACCACCTGGATTCATAGGAGAAAACTCACTTTCTTCCCTGAGGCATTCCTAGCAGTGACTAGAAGACGGGTAACAGCACTGTCTTTCAGTCAGCCTTGAGGCCGCCACTATCTACCTTTCAAAAGGGGGAAAATACTGCCGTTTTCCAGGCTTCTCAATTATACACCGGATCACCCAGCACATATACCTCTCTTCTCTGACAAGCCAAAGGAGGCCCTTGGAACACAATTCGCCCTTCTGCGATGAAACATTGGGATGCAGTGTGTTCTGCATGTGCTGAATGGCATAATCCTCTAAATGCCCTCAGGAGGCCTAGGTGACTTTGCATGTTCCAAATGCCTAGCAAGGCTCACGGTCAATCTCTACTTTATTTCGGGCTGGACCTAAAGTCTACTTTCTGCCTCACTTAGAGAGACGTCGAGCAGGAGACCCCAAAGTGGATTGGAGCCCCGGTGGTTTCTTTCAGGGCAGCTTAGGTGTCCTCAACGTGGCAGACCCGCATGGAAAGAAAGCCGGCCCAAGAACCGTGCTCCTGGGGCTGTTTCAAAGCTGTGGAACGCTAGCCATAGAGAACAGATTAGTTGCCGGCCCTTTCACCTGCATAGTGAGGGATGGTCCCAGAGCCGTGTATCCCTTGATTGTGCTCAGAAGGCTTCTGGTACACGGTGCACTTCCCTGGAAAGAAATGCCCCCGTGAGAGGCTTGAGCGCTGTGAGGCACACTAAAGCTAAAGCTGTCCATTGACTAAGCCTTCCTGGAAACTGGTGCACCCCTGCCTCTGGTAAAGGGAAAATGTGCACCTTACCTCGAGACTAGAGGTCACATTTAGTTGGCACTTTAGCTACAGTATGCTCTGGGCTGAGCTCCCAGGAAGGAAGCGC
Source organism: Mesoplodon bidens (assembly GCF_964165515.1). Classification (NCBI taxonomy): domain Eukaryota; kingdom Metazoa; phylum Chordata; class Mammalia; order Artiodactyla; family Ziphiidae; genus Mesoplodon; species Mesoplodon bidens. Next base: position 68,028 of record NW_027671778.1, on the reverse strand, counting down.
AAGCGTTTGGTTTCTTTGGCAAAAGCTCACTGCTCCTCAGAGGCATCTGTGCAGTGAACAGTGTCCTGGTGGTGTGGTGTTCAGGCAGCTTGGAAGCTGCATCGAAGTTGCTTTCCAAAGGGGGAGAGTCGGGCTTCTCTCACATGCTCCAGTTTCCAACTTGACCCCACAGCGCAATTACCATCACTCACTGACTGTCTACTGGAGACATTCGGCCACACGGGGCCTTTCTATGATCACACTTCGTTGCAGGCGGGGACTTTTGCATGCCGTGCAGAGCATTACCTGCTTAATGACTTAGTCAGGCCTAGGTGACTTTGGATCGTCCAAAAGTCTCACAAGTTGACCGGTTTTTCTGTTCTTTCTGTCAGGCTGGACCTACTGTGGACCTTGCGTCACAATAGAGAGATGACAGGTAAGAGTTGCCAGGGGGCTCTGTAGGCTCAGGGATTCTTTCAGTGCAGTTCAGAGGGCCTCCACAGAGGGAGAGCCACGTTGAATGTAATACTGGCAAAAACGTTGTCCTGGGGCTGCTTTACAGCGGTAGAAATCAAGCTATGCAAGCGAGGATCAGTTCATTGCCTTTCCCTCTGCATAGAAAGGGTTGACCCCAACAGCCTGTTCTGCGCTGTGTTGCTCGGAAAACAAAAAGGGGACTCACGGCACCCACGCTCTCCCTCAGAAGGGAATTCATACGTGTCTCTCTGAGGCCTCCGGAGAGCCGTAGAGGATTTAAAGCACTCTATCGAGTCAGGGTTCATGGAGATGGCTGCACAGCAAACTTTGCTGATAGGAAACGCTCGTGCTTACCTTGAGGCCTGGGGGTCACGTTTACTTCGCACTTTAGCTAGGGCAAGCGGTGGGGTGAACTCCTAGCAAGGCACAGGCGACCACCTGGATTCATAGGAGAAAACTCACTTTCTTCCCTGAGGCATTCCTAGCAGTGACTAGAAGACGGGTAACAGCACTGTCTTTCAGTCAGCCTTGAGGCCGCCACTATCTACCTTTCAAAAGGGGGAAAATACTGCCGTTTTCCAGGCTTCTCAATTATACACCGGATCACCCAGCACATATACCTCTCTTCTCTGACAAGCCAAAGGAGGCCCTTGGAACACAATTCGCCCTTCTGCGATGAAACTTTGGGATGCAGTGTGTTCTGCATGTGCTGAATGGCATAATCCTCTAAATGCCCTCAGGAGGCCTAGGTGACTTTGCATGTTCCAAATGCCTAGCAAGGCTCACGGTCAATCTCTACATTATTTCGGGCTGGACCTAAAGTCTACTTTCTGCCTCACTTAGAGAGACGTCGAGCAGGAGACCCCAAAGTGGATTGGAGCCCCGGTGGTTTCTTTCAGGGCAGCTTAGGTGTCCTCAACGTGGCAGACCCGCATGGAAAGAAAGCCGGCCCAAGAACCGTGCTCCTGGGGCTGTTTCAAAGCTGTGGAACGCTAGCCATAGAGAACAGATTAGTTGCCGGCCCTTTCACCTGCATAGTGAGGGATGGTCCCAGAGCCGTGTATCCCTTGATTGTGCTCAGAAGGCTTCTGGTACACGGTGCACTTCCCTGGAAAGAAATGCCCCCGTGAGAGGCTTGAGCGCTGTGAGGCACACTAAAGCTAAAGCCGTCCATTGACTAAGCCTTCCTGGAAACTGGTGCACCCCTGCCTCTGGAAAAGGGAAAATGTGCACCTTACCTCGAGACTAGAGGTCACATTTAGTTGGCACTTTAGCTACAGTATGCTCTGGGCTGAGCTCCCAGGAAGGAAGCGCAAGCGTTTGGTTTCTTTGGCAAAAGCTCACTGCTCCTCAGAGGCATCTGTGCAGTGAACAGTGTCCTGGTGGTGTGGTGTTCAGGCAGCTTGGAAGCTGCATCGAAGTTGCTTTCCAAAGGGGGAGAGTCGGGCTTCTCTCACATGCTCCAGTTTCCAACTTGACCCCACAGCGCAATTACCATCACTCACTGACTGTCTACTGGAGACTTTCGGCCACACGGGGCCTTTCTATGATCACACTTCGTTGCAGGCGGGGACTTTTGCATGCCGTGCAGAGCATTACCTGCTTAAAGACTTAGTCAGGCCTAGGTGACTTTGGATCGTCCAAAAGTCTCACAAGTTGACCGGTTTTTCTGTTCTTTCTGTCAGGCTGGACCTACAGTGGACCTTGCGTCACAATAGAGAGATGACAGGTAAGAGTTGCCAGGGGGCTCTGTAGGCTCAGGGATTCTTTCAGTGCAGTTCAGAGGGCCTCCACAGAGGGAGAGCCACGTTGAATGTAATACTGGCAAAAACGTTGTCCTGGGGCTGCTTTACAGCGGTAGAAATCAAGCTATGCAAGCGAGGATCAGTTCATTGCCTTTCCCTCTGCATAGAAAGGGTTGACCCCAACAGCCTGTTCTGCGCTGTGTTGCTCGGAAAACAAAAAGGGGACTCACGGCACCCACGCTCTCCCTCAGAAGGGAATTCATACGTGTCTCTCTGAGGCCTCTGGAGAGCCGTAGAGGATTTAAAGCACTCTATCGAGTCAGGGTTCATGGAGATGGCTGCACAGCACACTTTGCTGATAGGAAACGCTCGTGCTTACCTTGAGGCCTGGGGGTCACGTTTACTTCGCACTTTAGCTAGGGCAAGCGGTGGGGTGAACTCCTAGCAAGGCACAGGCGACCACCTGGATTCATAGGAGAAAACTCACTTTCTTCCCTGAGGCATTCCTAGCAGTGACTAGAAGACGGGTAACAGCACTGTCTTTCAGTCAGCCTTGAGGCCGCCACTATCTACCTTTCAAAAGGGGGAAAATACTGCCGTTTTCCAGGCTTCTCAATTATACACCGGATCACCCAGCACATATACCTCTCTTCTCTGACAAGCCAAAGGAGGCCCTTGGAACACAATTCGCCCTTCTGCGATGAAACTTTGGGATGCAGTGTGTTCTGCATGTGCTGAATGGCATAATCCTCTAAATGCCCTCAGGAGGCCTAGGTGACTTTGCATGTTCCAAATGCCTAGCAAGGCTCACGGTCAATCTCTACATTATTTCGGGCTGGACCTAAAGTCTACTTTCTGCCTCACTTAGAGAGACGTCGAGCAGGAGACCCCAAAGTGGATTGGAGCCCCGGTGGTTTCTTTCAGGGCAGCTTAGGTGTCCTCAACGTGGCAGACCCGCATGGAAAGAAAGCCGGCCCAAGAACCGTGCTCCTGGGGCTGTTTCAAAGCTGTGGAACGCTAGCCATAGAGAACAGATTAGTTGCCGGCCCTTTCACCTGCATAGTGAGGGATGGTCCCAGAGCCGTGTATCCCTTGATTGTGCTCAGAAGGCTTCTGGTACACGGTGCACTTCCCTGGAAAGAAATGCCCCCGTGAGAGGCTTGAGCGCTGTGAGGCACACTAAAGCTAAAGCCGTCCATTGACTAAGCCTTCCTGGAAACTGGTGCACCCCTGCCTCTGGAAAAGGGAAAATGTGCACCTTACCTCGAGACTAGAGGTCACATTTAGTTGGCACTTTAGCTACAGTATGCTCTGGGCTGAGCTCCCAGGAAGGAAGCGCAAGCGTTTGGTTTCTTTGGCAAAAGCTCACTGCTCCTCAGAGGCATCTGTGCAGTGAACAGTGTCCTGGTGGTGTGGTGTTCAGGCAGCTTGGAAGCTGCATCGAAGTTGCTTTCCAAAGGGGGAGAGTCGGGCTTCTCTCACATGCTCCAGTTTCCAACTTGACCCCACAGCGCAATTACCATCACTCACTGACTGTCTACTGGAGACTTTCGGCCACACGGGGCCTTTCTATGATCACACTTCGTTGCAGGCGGGGACTTTTGCATGCCGTGCAGAGCATTACCTGCTTAAAGACTTAGTCAGGCCTAGGTGACTTTGGATCGTCCAAAAGTCTCACAAGTTGACCGGTTTTTCTGTTCTTTCTGTCAGGCTGGACCTACAGTGGACCTTGCGTCACAATAGAGAGATGACAGGTAAGAGTTGCCAGGGGGCTCTGTAGGCTCAGGGATTCTTTCAGTGCAGTTCAGAGGGCCTCCACAGAGGGAGAGCCACGTTGAATGTAATACTGGCAAAAACGTTGTCCTGGGGCTGCTTTACAGCGGTAGAAATCAAGCTATGCAAGCGAGGATCAGTTCATTGCCTTTCCCTCTGCATAGAAAGGGTTGACCCCAACAGCCTGTTCTGCGCTGTGTTGCTCGGAAAACAAAAAGGGGACTCACGGCACCCACGCTCTCCCTCAGAAGGGAATTCATACGTGTCTCTCTGAGGCCTCTGGAGAGCCGTAGAGGATTTAAAGCACTCTATCGAGTCAGGGTTCATGGAGATGGCTGCACAGCAAACTTTGCTGATAGGAAACGCTCGTGCTTACCTTGAGGCCTGGGGGTCACGTTTACTTCGCACTTTAGCTAGGGCAAGCGGTGGGGTGAACTCCTAGCAAGGCACAGGCGACCACCTGGATTCATAGGAGAAAACTCACTTTCTTCCCTGAGGCATTCCTAGCAGTGACTAGAAGACGGGTAACAGCACTGTCTTTCAGTCAGCCTTGAGGCCGCCACTATCTACCTTTCAAAAGGGGGAAAATACTGCCGTTTTCCAGGCTTCTCAATTATACACCGGATCACCCAGCACATATACCTCTCTTCTCTGACAAGCCAAAGGAGGCCCTTGGAACACAATTCGCCCTTCTGCGATGAAACATTGGGATGCAGTGTGTTCTGCATGTGCTGAATGGCATAATCCTCTAAATGCCCTCAGGAGGCCTAGGTGACTTTGCATGTTCCAAATGCCTAGCAAGGCTCACGGTCAATCTCTACTTTATTTCGGGCTGGACCTAAAGTCTACTTTCTGCCTCACTTAGAGAGACGTCGAGCAGGAGACCCCAAAGTGGATTGGAGCCCCGGTGGTTTCTTTCAGGGCAGCTTAGGTGTCCTCAACGTGGCAGACCCGCATGGAAAGAAAGCCGGCCCAAGAACCGTGCTCCTGGGGCTGTTTCAAAGCTGTGGAACGCTAGCCATAGAGAACAGATTAGTTGCCGGCCCTTTCACCTGCATAGTGAGGGATGGTCCCAGAGCCGTGTATCCCTTGATTGTGCTCAGAAGGCTTCTGGTACACGGTGCACTTCCCTGGAAAGAAATGCCCCCGTGAGAGGCTTGAGCGCTGTGAGGCACACTAAAGCTAAAGCCGTCCATTGACTAAGCCTTCCTGGAAACTGGTGCACCCCTGCCTCTGGTAAAGGGAAAATGTGCACCTTACCTCGAGACTAGAGGTCACATTTAGTTGGCACTTTAGCTACAGTATGCTCTGGGCTGAGCTCCCAGGAAGGAAGCGCAAGCGTTTGGTTTCTTTGGCAAAAGCTCACTGCTCCTCAGAGGCATCTGTGCAGTGAACAGTGTCCTGGTGGTGTGGTGTTCAGGCAGCTTGGAAGCTGCATCGAAGTTGCTTTCCAAAGGGGGAGAGTCGGGCTTCTCTCACATGCTCCAGTTTCCAACTTGACCCCACAGCGCAATTACCATCACTCACTGACTGTCTACTGGAGACTTTCGGCCACACGGGGCCTTTCTATGATCACACTTCGTTGCAGGCGGGGACTTTTGCATGCCGTGCAGAGCATTACCTGCTTAATGACTTAGTCAGGCCTAGGTGACTTTGGATCGTCCAAAAGTCTCACAAGTTGACCGGTTTTTCTGTTCTTTCTGTCAGGCTGGACCTACAGTGGACCTTGCGTCACAATAGAGAGATGACAGGTAAGAGTTGCCAGGGGGCTCTGTAGGCTCAGGGATTCTTTCAGTGCAGTTCAGAGGGCCTCCACAGAGGGAGAGCCACGTTGAATGTAATCCTGGCAAAAACGTTGTCCTGGGGCTGCTTTACAGCGGTAGAAATCAAGCTATGCAAGCGAGGATCAGTTCATTGCCTTTCCCTCTGCATAGAAAGGGTTGACCCCAACAGCCTGTTCTGCGCTGTGTTGCTCGGAAAACAAAAAGGGGACTCACGGCACCCACGCTCTCCCTCAGAAGGGAATTCATACGTGTCTCTCTGAGGCCTCTGGAGAGCCGTAGAGGATTTAAAGCACTCTATCGAGTCAGGGTTCATGGAGATGGCTGCACAGCACACTTTGCTGATAGGAAACGCTCGTGCTTACCTTGAGGCCTGGGGGTCACGTTTACTTCGCACTTTAGCTAGGGCAAGCGGTGGGGTGAACTCCTAGCAAGGCACAGGCGACCACCTGGATTCATAGGAGAAAACTCACTTTCTTCCCTGAGGCATTCCTAGCAGTGACTAGAAGACGGGTAACAGCACTGTCTTTCAGTCAGCCTTGAGGCCGCCACTATCTACCTTTCAAAAGGGGGAAAATACTGCCGTTTTCCAGGCTTCTCAATTATACACCGGATCACCCAGCACATATACCTCTCTTCTCTGACAAGCCAAAGGAGGCCCTTGGAACACAATTCGCCCTTCTGCGATGTAACATTGGGATGCAGTGTGTTCTGCATGTGCTGAATGGCATAATCCTCTAAATGCCCTCAGGAGGCCTAGGTGACTTTGCATGTTCCAAATGCCTAGCAAGGCTCACGGTCAATCTCTACTTTATTTCGGGCTGGACCTAAAGTCTACTTTCTGCCTCACTTAGAGAGACGTCGAGCAGGAGACCCCAAAGTGGATTGGAGCCCCGGTGGTTTCTTTCAGGGCAGCTTAGGTGTCCTCAACGTGGCAGACCCGCATGGAAAGAAAGCCGGCCCAAGAACCGTGCTCCTGGGGCTGTTTCAAAGCTGTGGAACGCTAGCCATAGAGAACAGATTAGTTGCCGGCCCTTTCACCTGCATAGTGAGGGATGGTCCCAGAGCCGTGTATCCCTTGATTGTGCTCAGAAGGCTTCTGGTACACGGTGCACTTCCCTGGAAAGAAATGCCCCCGTGAGAGGCTTGAGCGCTGTGAGGCACACTAAAGCTAAAGCCGTCCATTGACTAAGCCTTCCTGGAAACTGGTGCACCCCTGCCTCTGGTAAAGGGAAAATGTGCACCTTACCTCGAGACTAGAGGTCACATTTAGTTGGCACTTTAGCTACAGTATGCTCTGGGCTGAGCTCCCAGGAAGGAAGCGCAAGCGTTTGGTTTCTTTGGCAAAAGCTCACTGCTCCTCAGAGGCATCTGTGCAGTGAACAGTGTCCTGGTGGTGTGGTGTTCAGGCAGCTTGGAAGCTGCATCGAAGTTGCTTTCCAAAGGGGGAGAGTCGGGCTTCTCTCACATGCTCCAGTTTCCAACTTGACCCCACAGCGCAATTACCATCACTCACTGACTGTCTACTGGAGACTTTCGGCCACACGGGGCCTTTCTATGATCACACTTCGTTGCAGGCGGGGACTTTTGCATGCCGTGCAGAGCATTACCTGCTTAATGACTTAGTCAGGCCTAGGTGACTTTGGATCGTCCAAAAGTCTCACAAGTTGACCGGTTTTTCTGTTCTTTCTGTCAGGCTGGACCTACAGTGGACCTTGCGTCACAATAGAGAGATGACAGGTAAGAGTTGCCAGGGGGCTCTGTAGGCTCAGGGATTCTTTCAGTGCAGTTCAGAGGGCCTCCACAGAGGGAGAGCCACGTTGAATGTAATCCTGGCAAAAACGTTGTCCTGGGGCTGCTTTACAGCGGTAGAAATCAAGCTATGCAAGCGAGGATCAGTTCATTGCCTTTCCCTCTGCATAGAAAGGGTTGACCCCAACAGCCTGTTCTGCGCTGTGTTGCTCGGAAAACAAAAAGGGGACTCACGGCACCCACGCTCTCCCTCAGAAGGGAATTCATACGTGTCTCTCTGAGGCCTCTGGAGAGCCGTAGAGGATTTAAAGCACTCTATCGAGTCAGGGTTCATGGAGATGGCTGCACAGCACACTTTGCTGATAGGAAACGCTCGTGCTTACCTTGAGGCCTGGGGGTCACGTTTACTTCGCACTTTAGCTAGGGCAAGCGGTGGGGTGAACTCCTAGCAAGGCACAGGCGACCACCTGGATTCATAGGAGAAAACTCACTTTCTTCCCTGAGGCATTCCTAGCAGTGACTAGAAGACGGGTAACAGCACTGTCTTTCAGTCAGCCTTGAGGCCGCCACTATCTACCTTTCAAAAGGGGGAAAATACTGCCGTTTTCCAGGCTTCTCAATTATACACCGGATCACCCAGCACATATACCTCTCTTCTCTGACAAGCCAAAGGAGGCCCTTGGAACACAATTCGCCCTTCTGCGATGAAACTTTGGGATGCAGTGTGTTCTGCATGTGCTGAATGGCATAATCCTCTAAATGCCCTCAGGAGGCCTAGGTGACTTTGCATGTTCCAAATGCCTAGCAAGGCTCACGGTCAATCTCTACTTTATTTCGGGCTGGACCTAAAGTCTACTTTCTGCCTCACTTAGAGAGACGTCGAGCAGGAGACCCCAAAGTGGATTGGAGCCCCGGTGGTTTCTTTCAGGGCAGCTTAGGTGTCCTCAACGTGGCAGACCCGCATGGAAAGAAAGCCGGCCCAAGAACCGTGCTCCTGGGGCTGTTTCAAAGCTGTGGAACGCTAGCCATAGAGAACAGATTAGTTGCCGGCCCTTTCACCTGCATAGTGAGGGATGGTCCCAGAGCCGTGTATCCCTTGATTGTGCTCAGAAGGCTTCTGGTACACGGTGCACTTCCCTGGAAAGAAATGCCCCCGTGAGAGGCTTGAGCGCTGTGAGGCACACTAAAGCTAAAGCCGTCCATTGACTAAGCCTTCCTGGAAACTGGTGCACCCCTGCCTCTGGTAAAGGGAAAATGTGCACCTTACCTCGAGACTAGAGGTCACATTTAGTTGGCACTTTAGCTACAGTATGCTCTGGGCTGAGCTCCCAGGAAGGAAGCGCAAGCGTTTGGTTTCTTTGGCAAAAGCTCACTGCTCCTCAGAGGCATCTGTGCAGTGAACAGTGTCCTGGTGGTGTGGTGTTCAGGCAGCTTGGAAGCTGCATCGAAGTTGCTTTCCAAAGGGGGAGAGTCGGGCTTCTCTCACATGCTCCAGTTTCCAACTTGACCCCACAGCGCAATTACCATCACTCACTGACTGTCTACTGGAGACTTTCGGCCACACGGGGCCTTTCTATGATCACACTTCGTTGCAGGCGGGGACTTTTGCATGCCGTGCAGAGCATTACCTGCTTAATGACTTAGTCAGGCCTAGGTGACTTTGGATCGTCCAAAAGTCTCACAAGTTGACCGGTTTTTCTGTTCTTTCTGTCAGGCTGGACCTACAGTGGACCTTGCGTCACAATAGAGAGATGACAGGTAAGAGTTGCCAGGGGGCTCTGTAGGCTCAGGGATTCTTTCAGTGCAGTTCAGAGGGCCTCCACAGAGGGAGAGCCACGTTGAATGTAATACGGGCAAAAACGTTGTCCTGGGGCTGCTTTACAGCGGTAGAAATCAAGCTATGCAAGCGAGGATCAGTTCATTGCCTTTCCCTCTGCATAGAAAGGGTTGACCCCAACAGCCTGTTCTGCGCTGTGTTGCTCGGAAAACAAAAAGGGGACTCACGGCACCCACGCTCTCCCTCAGAAGGGAATTCATACGTGTCTCTCTGAGGCCTCTGGAGAGCCGTAGAGGATTTAAAGCACTCTATCGAGTCAGGGTTCATGGAGATGGCTGCACAGCACACTTTGCTGATAGGAAACGCTCGTGCTTACCTTGAGGCCTGGGGGTCACGTTTACTTCGCACTTTAGCTAGGGCAAGCGGTGGGGTGAACTCCTAGCAAGGCACAGGCGACCACCTGGATTCATAGGAGAAAACTCACTTTCTTCCCTGAGGCATTCCTAGCAGTGACTAGAAGACGGGTAACAGCACTGTCTTTCAGTCAGCCTTGAGGCCGCCACTATCTACCTTTCAAAAGGGGGAAAATACTGCCGTTTTCCAGGCTTCTCCATTATACACCGGATCACCCAGCACATATACCTCTCTTCTCTGACAAGCCAAAGGAGGCCCTTGGAACACAATTCGCCCTTCTGCGATGAAACATTGGGATGCAGTGTGTTCTGCATGTGCTGAATGGCATAATCCTCTAAATGCCCTCAGGAGGCCTAGGTGACTTTGCATGTTCCAAATGCCTAGCAAGGCTCACGGTCAATCTCTACATTATTTCGGGCTGGACCTAAAGTCTACTTTCTGCCTCACTTAGAGAGACGTCGAGCAGGAGACCCCAAAGTGGATTGGAGCCCCGGTGGTTTCTTTCAGGGCAGCTTAGGTGTCCTCAACGTGGCAGACCCGCATGGAAAGAAAGCCGGCCCAAGAACCGTGCTCCTGGGGCTGTTTCAAAGCTGTGGAACGCTAGCCATAGAGAACAGATGAGTTGCCGGCCCTTTCACCTGCATAGTGAGGGATGGTCCCAGAGCCGTGTATCCCTTGATTGTGCTCAGAAGGCTTCTGGTACACGGTGCACTTCCCTGGAAAGAAATGCCCCCGTGAGAGGCTTGAGCGCTGTGAGGCACACTAAAGCTAAAGCCGTCCATTGACTAAGCCTTCCTGGAAACTGGTGCACCCCTGCCTCTGGTAAAGGGAAAATGTGCACCTTACCTCGAGACTAGAGGTCACATTTAGTTGGCACTTTAGCTACAGTATGCTCTGGGCTGAGCTCCCAGGAAGGAAGCGCAAGCGTTTGGTTTCTTTGGCAAAAGCTCACTGCTCCTCAGAGGCATCTGTGCAGTGAACAGTGTCCTGGTGGTGTGGTGTTCAGGCAGCTTGGAAGCTGCATCGAAGTTGCTTTCCAAAGGGGGAGAGTCGGGCTTCTCTCACATGCTCCAGTTTCCAACTTGACCCCACAGCGCAATTACCATCACTCACTGACTGTCTACTGGAGACTTTCGGCCACACGGGGCCTTTCTATGATCACACTTCGTTGCAGGCGGGGACTTTTGCATGCCGTGCAGAGCATTACCTGCTTAATGACTTAGTCAGGCCTAGGTGACTTTGGATCGTCCAAAAGTCTCACAAGTTGACCGGTTTTTCTGTTCTTTCTGTCAGGCTGGACCTACAGTGGACCTTGCGTCACAATAGAGAGATGACAGGTAAGAGTTGCCAGGGGGCTCTGTAGGCTCAGGGATTCTTTCAGTGCAGTTCAGAGGGCCTCCACAGAGGGAGAGCCACGTTGAATGTAATCCTGGCAAAAACGTTGTCCTGGGGCTGCTTTACAGCGGTAGAAATCAAGCTATGCAAGCGAGGATCAGTTCATTGCCTTTCCCTCTGCATAGAAAGGGTTGACCCCAACAGCCTGTTCTGCGCTGTGTTGCTCGGAAAACAAAAAGGGGACTCACGGCACCCACGCTCTCCCTCAGAAGGGAATTCATACGTGTCTCTCTGAGGCCTCTGGAGAGCCGTAGAGGATTTAAAGCACTCTATCGAGTCAGGGTTCATGGAGATGGCTGCACAGCAAACTTTGCTGATAGGAAACGCTCGTGCTTACCTTGAGGCCTGGGGGTCACGTTTACTTCGCACTTTAGCTAGGGCAAGCGGTGGGGTGAACTCCTAGCAAGGCACAGGCGACCACCTGGATTCATAGGAGAAAACTCACTTTCTTCCCTGAGGCATTCCTAGCAGTGACTAGAAGACGGGTAACAGCACTGTCTTTCAGTCAGCCTTGAGGCCGCCACTATCTACCTTTCAAAAGGGGGAAAATACTGCCGTTTTCCAGGCTTCTCAATTATACACCGGATCACCCAGCACATATACCTCTCTTCTCTGACAAGCCAAAGGAGGCCCTTGGAACACAATTCGCCCTTCTGCGATGAAACTTTGGGATGCAGTGTGTTCTGCATGTGCTGAATGGCATAATCCTCTAAATGCCCTCAGGAGGCCTAGGTGACTTTGCATGTTCCAAATGCCTAGCAAGGCTCACGGTCAATCTCTACATTATTATCGGGCTGGACCTAAAGTCTACTTTCTGCCTCACTTAGAGAGACGTCGAGCAGGAGAACCCAAAGTGGATGGGAGCCCCGGTGGTTTCTTTCAGGGCAGCTTAGGTGTCCTCAACGTGGCAGACCCGCATGGAAAGAAAGCCGGCCCAAGAACCGTGCTCCTGGGGCTGTTTCAAAGCTGTGGAACGCTAGCCATAGAGAACAGATTAGTTGCCGGCCCTTTCACCTGCATAGTGAGGGATGGTCCCAGAGCCGTGTATCCCTTGATTGTGCTCAGAAGGCTTCTGGTACACGGTGCACTTCCCTGGAAAGAAATGCCCCCGTGAGAGGCTTGAGCGCTGTGAGGCACACTAAAGCTAAAGCCGTCCATTGACTAAGCCTTCCTGGAAACTGGTGCACCCCTGCCTCTGGTAAAGGGAAAATGTGCACCTTACCTCGAGACTAGAGGTCACATTTAGTTGGCACTTTAGCTACAGTATGCTCTGGGCTGAGCTCCCAGGAAGGAAGCGCAAGCGTTTGGTTTCTTTGGCAAAAGCTCACTGCTCCTCAGAGGCATCTGTGCAGTGAACAGTGTCCTGGTGGTGTGGTGTTCAGGCAGCTTGGAAGCTGCATCGAAGTTGCTTTCCAAAGGGGGAGAGTCGGGCTTCTCTCACATGCTCCAGTTTCCAACTTGACCCCACAGCGCAATTACCATCACTCACTGACTGTCTACTGGAGACTTTCGGCCACACGGGGCCTTTCTATGATCACACTTCGTTGCAGGCGGGGACTTTTGCATGCCGTGCAGAGCATTACCTGCTTAATGACTTAGTCAGGCCTAGGTGACTTTGGATCGTCCAAAAGTCTCACAAGTTGACCGGTTTTTCTGTTCTTTCTGTCAGGCTGGACCTACAGTGGACCTTGCGTCACAATAGAGAGATGACAGGTAAGAGTTGCCAGGGGGCTCTGTAGGCTCAGGGATTCTTTCAGTGCAGTTCAGAGGGCCTCCACAGAGGGAGAGCCACGTTGAATGTAATACTGGCAAAAACGTTGTCCTGGGGCTGCTTTACAGCGGTAGAAATCAAGCTATGCAAGCGAGGATCAGTTCATTGCCTTTCCCTCTGCATAAAAAGGGTTGACCCCAACAGCCTGTTCTGCGCTGTGTTGCTCGGAAAACAAAAAGGGGACTCACGGCACCCACGCTCTCCCTCAGAAGGGAATTCATACGTGTCTCTCTGAGGCCTCCGGAGAGCCGTAGAGGATTTAAAGCACTCTATCGAGTCAGGGTTCATGGAGATGGCTGCACAGCAAACTTTGCTGATAGGAAACGCTCGTGCTTACCTTGAGGCCTGGGGGTCACGTTTACTTCGCACTTTAGCTAGGGCAAGCGGTGGGGTGAACTCCTAGCAAGGCACAGGCGACCACCTGGATTCATAGGAGAAAACTCACTTTCTTCCCTGAGGCATTCCTTGCAGTGACTAGAAGACGGGTAACAGCACTGTCTTTCAGTGAGCCTTGAGGCCGCCACTATGTACCTTTCAAATGGGGGAAAATACTGCCTTTTTCCAAGCTTCTCAATTATACACCGGATCACCCAGCACATATACCTCTCTTCTCTGACAAGCCAAAGGAGGCCCTTGGAACACAATTCGGCCTTCTGCGATGAAACTTTGGGATGCAGTGTGTTCTGCATGTGCTGATTGGCATAATCCTCTAAATGCCCTCAGGAGGCCTAGGTGACTTTGCATGTTCCAAATGCCTAGCAAGGCTCACGGTCAATCTCTACTTTACTTCGGGCTGGACCTAAAGTCTACTTTCTGCCTCACTTAGAGAGACGTCGAGCAGGAGACCCCAAAGTGGATTGGAGCCCCGGTGGTTTCTTTCAGGGCAGCTTAGGTGTCCTCAACGTGGCAGACCCGCATGGAAAGAAAGCCGGCCCAAGAACCGTGCTCCGGGGGCTGTTTCAAAGCTGTGGAACGCTAGCCATAGAGAACAGATTAGTTGCCGGCCCTTTCACCTGCATAGTGAGGGATGGTCCCAGAGCCGTGTATCCCTTGATTGTGCTCAGAAGGCTTCTGGTACACGGTGCACTTCCCTGGAAAGAAATGCCCCCGTGAGAGGCTTGAGCGCTGTGAGGCACACTAAAGCTAAAGCCGTCCATTGACTAAGCCTTCCTGGAAACTGGTGCACCCCTGCCTCTGGTAAAGGGAAAATGTGCACCTTACCTCGAGACTAGAGGTCACATTTAGTTGGCACTTTAGCTACAGTATGCTCTGGGCTGAGCTCCCAGGAAGGAAGCGCAAGCGTTTGGTTTCTTTGGCAAAAGCTCACTGCTCCTCAGAGGCATCTGTGCAGTGAACAGTGTCCTGGTGGTGTGGTGTTCAGGCAGCTTGGAAGCTGCATCGAAGTTGCTTTCCAAAGGGGGAGAGTCGGGCTTCTCTCACATGCTCCAGTTTCCAACTTGACCCCACAGCGCAATTACCATCACTCACTGACTGTCTACTGGAGACATTCGGCCACACGGGGCCTTTCTATGATCACACTTCGTTGCAGGCGGGGACTTTTGCATGCCGTGCAGAGCATTACCTGCTTAATGACTTAGTCAGGCCTAGGTGACTTTGGATCGTCCAAAAGTCTCACAAGTTGACCGGTTTTTCTGTTCTTTCTGTCAGGCTGGACCTACAGTGGACCTTGCGTCACAATAGAGAGATGACAGGTAAGAGTTGCCAGGGGGCTCTGTAGGCTCAGGGATTCTTTCAGTGCAGTTCAGAGGGCCTCCACAGAGGGAGAGCCACGTTGAATGTAATACTGGCAAAAACGTTGTCCTGGGGCTGCTTTACAGCGGTAGAAATCAAGCTATGCAAGCGAGGATCAGTTCATTGCCTTTCCCTCTGCATAAAAAGGGTTGACCCCAACAGCCTGTTCTGCGCTGTGTTGCTCGGAAAACAAAAAGGGGACTCACGGCACCCACGCTCTCCCTCAGAAGGGAATTCATACGTGTCTCTCTGAGGCCTCCGGAGAGCCGTAGAGGATTTAAAGCACTCTATCGAGTCAGGGTTCATGGAGATGGCTGCACAGCAAACTTTGCTGATAGGAAACGCTCGTGCTTACCTTGAGGCCTGGGGGTCACGTTTACTTCGCACTTTAGCTAGGGCAAGCGGTGGGGTGAACTCCTAGCAAGGCACAGGCGACCACCTGGATTCATAGGAGAAAACTCACTTTCTTCCCTGAGGCATTCCTAGCAGTGACTAGAAGACGGGTAACAGCACTGTCTTTCAGTGAGCCTTGAGGCCGCCACTATGTACCTTTCAAATGGGGGAAAATACTGCCTTTTTCCAAGCTTCTCAATTATACACCGGATCACCCAGCACATATACCTCTCTTCTCTGACAAGCCAAAGGAGGCCCTTGGAACACAATTCGGCCTTCTGCGATGAAACTTTGGGATGCAGTGTGTTCTGCATGTGCTGATTGGCATAATCCTCTAAATGCCCTCAGGAGGCCTAGGTGACTTTGCATGTTCCAAATGCCTAGCAAGGCTCACGGTCAATCTCTACTTTACTTCGGGCTGGACCTAAAGTCTACTTTCTGCCTCACTTAGAGAGACGTCGAGCAGGAGACCCCAAAGTGGATTGGAGCCCCGGTGGTTTCTTTCAGGGCAGCTTAGGTGTCCTCAACGTGGCAGACCCGCATGGAAAGAAAGCCGGCCCAAGAACCGTGCTCCGGGGGCTGTTTCAAAGCTGTGGAACGCTAGCCATAGAGAACAGATTAGTTGCCGGCCCTTTCACCTGCATAGTGAGGGATGGTCCCAGAGCCGTGTATCCCTTGATTGTGCTCAGAAGGCTTCTGGTACACGGTGCACTTCCTTGGAAAGAAATGCCCCCGTGAGAGGCTTGAGCGCTGTGAGGCACACTAAAGCTAAAGCCGTCCATTGACTAAGCCTTCCTGGAAACTGGTGCACCCCTGCCTCTGGTAAAGGGAAAATGTGCACCTTACCTCGAGACTAGAGGTCACATTTAGTTGGCACTTTAGCTACAGTATGCTCTGGGCTGAGCTCCCAGGAAGGAAGCGCAAGCGTTTGGTTTCTTTGGCAAAAGCTCACTGCTCCTCAGAGGCATCTGTGCAGTGAACAGTGTCCTGGTGGTGTGGTGTTCAGGCAGCTTGGAAGCTGCATCGAAGTTGCTTTCCAAAGGGGGAGAGTCGGGCTTCTCTCACATGCTCCAGTTTCCAACTTGACCCCACAGCGCAATTACCATCACTCACTGACTGTCTACTGGAGACTTTCGGCCACACGGGGCCTTTCTATGATCACACTTCGTTGCAGGCGGGGACTTTTGCATGCCGTGCAGAGCATTACTTGCTTAATGACTTAGTCAGGCCTAGGTGACTTTGGATCGTCCAAAAGTCTCACAAGTTGACCGATTTTTCTGTTCTTTCTGTCAGGCTGGACCTACAGTGGACCTTGCGTCACAATAGAGAGATGACAGGTAAGAGTTGCCAGGGGGCTCTGTAGGCTCAGGGATTCTTTCAGTGCAGTTCAGAGGGCCTCCACAGAGGGAGAGCCACGTTGAATGTAATACGGGCAAAAACGTTGTCCTGGGGCTGCTTTACAGCGGTAGAAATCAAGCTATGCAAGCGAGGATCAGTTCATTGCCTTTCCCTCTGCATAGAAAGGGTTGACCCCAACAGCCTGTTCTGCGCTGTGTTGCTCGGAAAACAAAAAGGGGACTCACGGCACCCACGCTCTCCCTCAGAAGGGAATTCATACGTGTCTCTCTGAGGCCTCTGGAGAGCCGTAGAGGATTTAAAGCACTCTATCGAGTCAGGGTTCATGGAGATGGCTGCACAGCAAACTTTGCTGATAGGAAACGCTCGTGCTTACCTTGAGGCCTGGGGGTCACGTTTACTTCGCACTTTAGCTAGGGCAAGCGGTGGGGTGAACTCCTAGCAAGGCACAGGCGACCACCTGGATTCATAGGAGAAAACTCACTTTCTTCCCTGAGGCATTCCTAGCAGTGACTAGAAGACGGGTAACAGCACTGTCTTTCAGTCAGCCTTGAGGCCGCCACTATCTACCTTTCAAAAGGGGGAAAATACTGCCTTTTTCCAAGCTTCTCAATTATACACCGGATCACCCAGCACATATACCTCTCTTCTCTGACAAGCCAAAGGAGGCCCTTGGAACACAATTCGCCCTTCTGCGATGAAACATTGGGATGCAGTGTGTTCTGCATGTGCTGAATGGCATAATCCTCTAAATGCCCTCAGGAGGCCTAGGTGACTTTGCATGTTCCAAATGCCTAGCAAGGCTCACGGTCAATCTCTACATTATTTCGGGCTGGACCTAAAGTCTACTTTCTGCCTCACTTAGAGAGACGTCGAGCAGGAGACCCCAAAGTGGATTGGAGCCCCGGTGGTTTCTTTCAGGGCAGCTTAGGTGTCCTCAACGTGGCAGACCCGCATGGAAAGAAAGCCGGCCCAAGAACCGTGCTCCTGGGGCTGTTTCAAAGCTGTGGAACGCTAGCCATAGAGAACAGATTAGTTGCCGGCCCTTTCACCTGCATAGTGAGGGATGGTCCCAGAGCCGTGTATCCCTTGATTGTGCTCAGAAGGCTTCTGGTACACGGTGCACTTCCCTGGAAAGAAATGCCCCCGTGAGAGGCTTGAGCGCTGTGAGGCACACTAAAGCTAAAGCCGTCCATTGACTAAGCCTTCCTGGAAACTGGTGCACCCCTGCCTCTGGTAAAGGGAAAATGTGCACCTTACCTCGAGACTAGAGGTCACATTTAGTTGGCACTTTAGCTACAGTATGCTCTGGGCTGAGCTCCCAGGAAGGAAGCGCAAGCGTTTGGTTTCTTTGGCAAAAGCTCACTGCTCCTCAGAGGCATCTGTGCAGTGAACAGTGTCCTGGTGGTGTGGTGTTCAGGCAGCTTGGAAGCTGCATCGAAGTTGCTTTCCAAAGGGGGAGAGTCGGGCTTCTCTCACATGCTCCAGTTTCCAACTTGACCCCACAGCGCAATTACCATCACTCACTGACTGTCTACTGGAGACATTCGGCCACACGGGGCCTTTCTATGATCACACTTCGTTGCAGGCGGGGACTTTTGCATGCCGTGCAGAGCATTACCTGCTTAATGACTTAGTCAGGCCTAGGTGACTTTGGATCGTCCAAAAGTCTCACAAGTTGACCGGTTTTTCTGTTCTTTCTGTCAGGCTGGACCTACTGTGGACCTTGCGTCACAATAGAGAGATGACAGGTAAGAGTTGCCAGGGGGCTCTGTAGGCTCAGGGATTCTTTCAGTGCAGTTCAGAGGGCCTCCACAGAGGGAGAGCCACGTTGAATGTAATACTGGCAAAAACGTTGTCCTGGGGCTGCTTTACAGCGGTAGAAATCAAGCTATGCAAGCGAGGATCAGTTCATTGCCTTTCCCTCTGCATAAAAAGGGTTGACCCCAACAGCCTGTTCTGCGCTGTGTTGCTCGGAAAACAAAAAGGGGACTCACGGCACCCACGCTCTCCCTCAGAAGGGAATTCATACGTGTCTCTCTGAGGCCTCCGGAGAGCCGTAGAGGATTTAAAGCACTCTATCGAGTCAGGGTTCATGGAGATGGCTGCACAGCACACTTTGCTGATAGGAAACGCTCGTGCTTACCTTGAGGCCTGGGGGTCACGTTTACTTCGCACTTTAGCTAGGGCAAGCGGTGGGGTGAACTCCTAGCAAGGCACAGGCGACCACCTGGATTCATAGGAGAAAACTCACTTTCTTCCCTGAGGCATTCCTAGCAGTGACTAGAAGACGGGTAACAGCACTGTCTTTCAGTCAGCCTTGAGGCCGCCACTATCTACCTTTCAAAAGGGGGAAAATACTGCCGTTTTCCAGGCTTCTCAATTATACACCGGATCACCCAGCACATATACCTCTCTTCTCTGACAAGCCAAAGG
This sequence comes from Mesoplodon bidens, assembly GCF_964165515.1. Classification (NCBI taxonomy): domain Eukaryota; kingdom Metazoa; phylum Chordata; class Mammalia; order Artiodactyla; family Ziphiidae; genus Mesoplodon; species Mesoplodon bidens. The sequence goes on along the minus strand of NW_027671778.1, from coordinate 49,227 downwards.
AGGCCCTTGGAACACAATTCGCCCTTCTGCGATGAAACATTGGGATGCAGTGTGTTCTGCATGTGCTGAATGGCATAATCCTCTAAATGCCCTCAGGAGGCCTAGGTGACTTTGCATGTTCCAAATGCCTAGCAAGGCTCACGGTCAATCTCTACTTTATTTCGGGCTGGACCTAAAGTCTACTTTCTGCCTCACTTAGAGAGACGTCGAGCAGGAGACCCCAAAGTGGATTGGAGCCCCGGTGGTTTCTTTCAGGGCAGCTTAGGTGTCCTCAACGTGGCAGACCCGCATGGAAAGAAAGCCGGCCCAAGAACCGTGCTCCTGGGGCTGTTTCAAAGCTGTGGAACGCTAGCCATAGAGAACAGATTAGTTGCCGGCCCTTTCACCTGCATAGTGAGGGATGGTCCCAGAGCCGTGTATCCCTTGATTGTGCTCAGAAGGCTTCTGGTACACGGTGCACTTCCCTGGAAAGAAATGCCCCCGTGAGAGGCTTGAGCGCTGTGAGGCACACTAAAGCTAAAGCCGTCCATTGACTAAGCCTTCCTGGAAACTGGTGCACCCCTGCCTCTGGTAAAGGGAAAATGTGCACCTTACCTCGAGACTAGAGGTCACATTTAGTTGGCACTTTAGCTACAGTATGCTCTGGGCTGAGCTCCCAGGAAGGAAGCGCAAGCGTTTGGTTTCTTTGGCAAAAGCTCACTGCTCCTCAGAGGCATCTGTGCAGTGAACAGTGTCCTGGTGGTGTGGTGTTCAGGCAGCTTGGAAGCTGCATCGAAGTTGCTTTCCAAAGGGGGAGAGTCGGGCTTCTCTCACATGCTCCAGTTTCCAACTTGACCCCACAGCGCAATTACCATCACTCACTGACTGTCTACTGGAGACATTCGGCCACACGGGGCCTTTCTATGATCACACTTCGTTGCAGGCGGGGACTTTTGCATGCCGTGCAGAGCATTACCTGCTTAATGACTTAGTCAGGCCTAGATGACTTTGGATCGTCCAAAAGTCTCACAAGTTGACCGGTTTTTCTGTTCTTTCTGTCAGGCTGGACCTACTGTGGACCTTGCGTCACAATAGAGAGATGACAGGTAAGAGTTGCCAGGGGGCTCTGTAGGCTCAGGGATTCTTTCAGTGCAGTTCAGAGGGCCTCCACAGAGGGAGAGCCACGTTGAATGTAATACTGGCAAAAACGTTGTCCTGGGGCTGCTTTACAGCGGTAGAAATCAAGCTATGCAAGCGAGGATCAGTTCATTGCCTTTCCCTCTGCATAAAAAGGGTTGACCCCAACAGCCTGTTCTGCGCTGTGTTGCTCGGAAAACAAAAAGGGGACTCACGGCACCCACGCTCTCCCTCAGAAGGGAATTCATACGTGTCTCTCTGAGGCCTCCGGAGAGCCGTAGAGGATTTAAAGCACTCTATCGAGTCAGGGTTCATGGAGATGGCTGCACAGCAAACTTTGCTGATAGGAAACGCTCGTGCTTACCTTGAGGCCTGGGGGTCACGTTTACTTCGCACTTTAGCTAGGGCAAGCGGTGGGGTGAACTCCTAGCAAGGCACAGGCGACCACCTGGATTCATAGGAGAAAACTCACTTTCTTCCCTGAGGCATTCCTAGCAGTGACTAGAAGACGGGTAACAGCACTGTCTTTCAGTCAGCCTTGAGGCCGCCACTATCTACCTTTCAAAAGGGGGAAAATACTGCCGTTTTCCAGGCTTCTCAATTATACACCGGATCACCCAGCACATATACCTCTCTTCTCTGACAAGCCAAAGGAGGCCCTTGGAACACAATTCGCCCTTCTGCGATGAAACTTTGGGATGCAGTGTGTTCTGCATGTGCTGAATGGCATAATCCTCTAAATGCCCTCAGGAGGCCTAGGTGACTTTGCATGTTCCAAATGCCTAGCAAGGCTCACGGTCAATCTCTACATTATTTCGGGCTGGACCTAAAGTCTACTTTCTGCCTCACTTAGAGAGACGTCGAGCAGGAGACCCCAAAGTGGATTGGAGCCCCGGTGGTTTCTTTCAGGGCAGCTTAGGTGTCCTCAACGTGGCAGACCCGCATGGAAAGAAAGCCGGCCCAAGAACCGTGCTCCTGGGGCTGTTTCAAAGCTGTGGAACGCTAGCCATAGAGAACAGATTAGTTGCCGGCCCTTTCACCTGCATAGTGAGGGATGGTCCCAGAGCCGTGTATCCCTTGATTGTGCTCAGAAGGCTTCTGGTACACGGTGCACTTCCCTGGAAAGAAATGCCCCCGTGAGAGGCTTGAGCGCTGTGAGGCACACTAAAGCTAAAGCCGTCCATTGACTAAGCCTTCCTGGAAACTGGTGCACCCCTGCCTCTGGTAAAGGGAAAATGTGCACCTTACCTCGAGACTAGAGGTCACATTTAGTTGGCACTTTAGCTACAGTATGCTCTGGGCTGAGCTCCCAGGAAGGAAGCGCAAGCGTTTGGTTTCTTTGGCAAAAGCTCACTGCTCCTCAGAGGCATCTGTGCAGTGAACAGTGTCCTGGTGGTGTGGTGTTCAGGCAGCTTGGAAGCTGCATCGAAGTTGCTTTCCAAAGGGGGAGAGTCGGGCTTCTCTCACATGCTCCAGTTTCCAACTTGACCCCACAGCGCAATTACCATCACTCACTGACTGTCTACTGGAGACTTTCGGCCACACGGGGCCTTTCTATGATCACACTTCGTTGCAGGCGGGGACTTTTGCATGCCGTGCAGAGCATTACCTGCTTAATGACTTAGTCAGGCCTAGGTGACTTTGGATCGTCCAAAAGTCTCACAAGTTGACCGGTTTTTCTGTTCTTTCTGTCAGGCTGGACCTACAGTGGACCTTGCGTCACAATAGAGAGATGACAGGTAAGAGTTGCCAGGGGGCTCTGTAGGCTCAGGGATTCTTTCAGTGCAGTTCAGAGGGCCTCCACAGAGGGAGAGCCACGTTGAATGTAATACTGGCAAAAACGTTGTCCTGGGGCTGCTTTACAGCGGTAGAAATCAAGCTATGCAAGCGAGGATCAGTTCATTGCCTTTCCCTCTGCATAGAAAGGGTTGACCCCAACAGCCTGTTCTGCGCTGTGTTGCTCGGAAAACAAAAAGGGGACTCACGGCACCCACGCTCTCCCTCAGAAGGGAATTCATACGTGTCTCTCTGAGGCCTCTGGAGAGCCGTAGAGGATTTAAAGCACTCTATCGAGTCAGGGTTCATGGAGATGGCTGCACAGCACACTTTGCTGATAGGAAACGCTCGTGCTTACCTTGAGGCCTGGGGGTCACGTTTACTTCGCACTTTAGCTAGGGCAAGCGGTGGGGTGAACTCCTAGCAAGGCACAGGCGACCACCTGGATTCATAGGAGAAAACTCACTTTCTTCCCTGAGGCATTCCTAGCAGTGACTAGAAGACGGGTAACAGCACTGTCTTTCAGTCAGCCTTGAGGCCGCCACTATCTACCTTTCAAAAGGGGGAAAATACTGCCGTTTTCCAGGCTTCTCAATTATACACCGGATCACCCAGCACATATACCTCTCTTCTCTGACAAGCCAAAGGAGGCCCTTGGAACACAATTCGCCCTTCTGCGATGAAACTTTGGGATGCAGTGTGTTCTGCATGTGCTGAATGGCATAATCCTCTAAATGCCCTCAGGAGGCCTAGGTGACTTTGCATGTTCCAAATGCCTAGCAAGGCTCACGGTCAATCTCTACATTATTTCGGGCTGGACCTAAAGTCTACTTTCTGCCTCACTTAGAGAGACGTCGAGCAGGAGACCCCAAAGTGGATTGGAGCCCCGGTGGTTTCTTTCAGGGCAGCTTAGGTGTCCTCAACGTGGCAGACCCGCATGGAAAGAAAGCCGGCCCAAGAACCGTGCTCCTGGGGCTGTTTCAAAGCTGTGGAACGCTAGCCATAGAGAACAGATTAGTTGCCGGCCCTTTCACCTGCATAGTGAGGGATGGTCCCAGAGCCGTGTATCCCTTGATTGTGCTCAGAAGGCTTCTGGTACACGGTGCACTTCCCTGGAAAGAAATGCCCCCGTGAGAGGCTTGAGCGCTGTGAGGCACACTAAAGCTAAAGCCGTCCATTGACTAAGCCTTCCTGGAAACTGGTGCACCCCTGCCTCTGGTAAAGGGAAAATGTGCACCTTACCTCGAGACTAGAGGTCACATTTAGTTGGCACTTTAGCTACAGTATGCTCTGGGCTGAGCTCCCAGGAAGGAAGCGCAAGCGTTTGGTTTCTTTGGCAAAAGCTCACTGCTCCTCAGAGGCATCTGTGCAGTGAACAGTGTCCTGGTGGTGTGGTGTTCAGGCAGCTTGGAAGCTGCATCGAAGTTGCTTTCCAAAGGGGGAGAGTCGGGCTTCTCTCACATGCTCCAGTTTCCAACTTGACCCCACAGCGCAATTACCATCACTCACTGACTGTCTACTGGAGACATTCGGCCACACGGGGCCTTTCTATGATCACACTTCGTTGCAGGCGGGGACTTTTGCATGCCGTGCAGAGCATTACCTGCTTAATGACTTAGTCAGGCCTAGATGACTTTGGATCGTCCAAAAGTCTCACAAGTTGACCGGTTTTTCTGTTCTTTCTGTCAGGCTGGACCTACTGTGGACCTTGCGTCACAATAGAGAGATGACAGGTAAGAGTTGCCAGGGGGCTCTGTAGGCTCAGGGATTCTTTCAGTGCAGTTCAGAGGGCCTCCACAGAGGGAGAGCCACGTTGAATGTAATACTGGCAAAAACGTTGTCCTGGGGCTGCTTTACAGCGGTAGAAATCAAGCTATGCAAGCGAGGATCAGTTCATTGCCTTTCCCTCTGCATAAAAAGGGTTGACCCCAACAGCCTGTTCTGCGCTGTGTTGCTCGGAAAACAAAAAGGGGACTCACGGCACCCACGCTCTCCCTCAGAAGGGAATTCATACGTGTCTCTCTGAGGCCTCCGGAGAGCCGTAGAGGATTTAAAGCACTCTATCGAGTCAGGGTTCATGGAGATGGCTGCACAGCAAACTTTGCTGATAGGAAACGCTCGTGCTTACCTTGAGGCCTGGGGGTCACGTTTACTTCGCACTTTAGCTAGGGCAAGCGGTGGGGTGAACTCCTAGCAAGGCACAGGCGACCACCTGGATTCATAGGAGAAAACTCACTTTCTTCCCTGAGGCATTCCTAGCAGTGACTAGAAGACGGGTAACAGCACTGTCTTTCAGTCAGCCTTGAGGCCGCCACTATCTACCTTTCAAAAGGGGGAAAATACTGCCGTTTTCCAGGCTTCTCAATTATACACCGGATCACCCAGCACATATACCTCTCTTCTCTGACAAGCCAAAGGAGGCCCTTGGAACACAATTCGCCCTTCTGCGATGAAACTTTGGGATGCAGTGTGTTCTGCATGTGCTGAATGGCATAATCCTCTAAATGCCCTCAGGAGGCCTAGGTGACTTTGCATGTTCCAAATGCCTAGCAAGGCTCACGGTCAATCTCTACATTATTTCGGGCTGGACCTAAAGTCTACTTTCTGCCTCACTTAGAGAGACGTCGAGCAGGAGACCCCAAAGTGGATTGGAGCCCCGGTGGTTTCTTTCAGGGCAGCTTAGGTGTCCTCAACGTGGCAGACCCGCATGGAAAGAAAGCCGGCCCAAGAACCGTGCTCCTGGGGCTGTTTCAAAGCTGTGGAACGCTAGCCATAGAGAACAGATTAGTTGCCGGCCCTTTCACCTGCATAGTGAGGGATGGTCCCAGAGCCGTGTATCCCTTGATTGTGCTCAGAAGGCTTCTGGTACACGGTGCACTTCCCTGGAAAGAAATGCCCCCGTGAGAGGCTTGAGCGCTGTGAGGCACACTAAAGCTAAAGCCGTCCATTGACTAAGCCTTCCTGGAAACTGGTGCACCCCTGCCTCTGGTAAAGGGAAAATGTGCACCTTACCTCGAGACTAGAGGTCACATTTAGTTGGCACTTTAGCTACAGTATGCTCTGGGCTGAGCTCCCAGGAAGGAAGCGCAAGCGTTTGGTTTCTTTGGCAAAAGCTCACTGCTCCTCAGAGGCATCTGTGCAGTGAACAGTGTCCTGGTGGTGTGGTGTTCAGGCAGCTTGGAAGCTGCATCGAAGTTGCTTTCCAAAGGGGGAGAGTCGGGCTTCTCTCACATGCTCCAGTTTCCAACTTGACCCCACAGCGCAATTACCATCACTCACTGACTGTCTACTGGAGACTTTCGGCCACACGGGGCCTTTCTATGATCACACTTCGTTGCAGGCGGGGACTTTTGCATGCCGTGCAGAGCATTACCTGCTTAATGACTTAGTCAGGCCTAGGTGACTTTGGATCGTCCAAAAGTCTCACAAGTTGACCGGTTTTTCTGTTCTTTCTGTCAGGCTGGACCTACAGTGGACCTTGCGTCACAATAGAGAGATGACAGGTAAGAGTTGCCAGGGGGCTCTGTAGGCTCAGGGATTCTTTCAGTGCAGTTCAGAGGGCCTCCACAGAGGGAGAGCCACGTTGAATGTAATACTGGCAAAAACGTTGTCCTGGGGCTGCTTTACAGCGGTAGAAATCAAGCTATGCAAGCGAGGATCAGTTCATTGCCTTTCCCTCTGCATAGAAAGGGTTGACCCCAACAGCCTGTTCTGCGCTGTGTTGCTCGGAAAACAAAAAGGGGACTCACGGCACCCACGCTCTCCCTCAGAAGGGAATTCATACGTGTCTCTCTGAGGCCTCTGGAGAGCCGTAGAGGATTTAAAGCACTCTATCGAGTCAGGGTTCATGGAGATGGCTGCACAGCACACTTGGCTGATAGGAAACGCTCGTGCTTACCTTGAGGCCTGGGGGTCACGTTTACTTCGCACTTTAGCTAGGGCAAGCGGTGGGGTGAACTCCTAGCAAGGCACAGGCGACCACCTGGATTCATAGGAGAAAACTCACTTTCTTCCCTGAGGCATTCCTAGCAGTGACTAGAAGACGGGTAACAGCACTGTCTTTCAGTCAGCCTTGAGGCCGCCACTATCTACCTTTCAAAAGGGGGAAAATACTGCCGTTTTCCAGGCTTCTCAATTATACACCGGATCACCCAGCACATATACCTCTCTTCTCTGACAAGCCAAAGGAGGCCCTTGGAACACAATTCGCCCTTCTGCGATGAAACTTTGGGATGCAGTGTGTTCTGCATGTGCTGAATGGCATAATCCTCTAAATGCCCTCAGGAGGCCTAGGTGACTTTGCATGTTCCAAATGCCTAGCAAGGCTCACGGTCAATCTCTACATTATTTCGGGCTGGACCTAAAGTCTACTTTCTGCCTCACTTAGAGAGACGTCGAGCAGGAGACCCCAAAGTGGATTGGAGCCCCGGTGGTTTCTTTCAGGGCAGCTTAGGTGTCCTCAACGTGGCAGACCCGCATGGAAAGAAAGCCGGCCCAAGAACCGTGCTCCTGGGGCTGTTTCAAAGCTGTGGAACGCTAGCCATAGAGAACAGATTAGTTGCCGGCCCTTTCACCTGCATAGTGAGGGATGGTCCCAGAGCCGTGTATCCCTTGATTGTGCTCAGAAGGCTTCTGGTACACGGTGCACTTCCCTGGAAAGAAATGCCCCCGTGAGAGGCTTGAGCGCTGTGAGGCACACTAAAGCTAAAGCCGTCCATTGACTAAGCCTTCCTGGAAACTGGTGCACCCCTGCCTCTGGTAAAGGGAAAATGTGCACCTTACCTCGAGACTAGAGGTCACATTTAGTTGGCACTTTAGCTACAGTATGCTCTGGGCTGAGCTCCCAGGAAGGAAGCGCAAGCGTTTGGTTTCTTTGGCAAAAGCTCACTGCTCCTCAGAGGCATCTGTGCAGTGAACAGTGTCCTGGTGGTGTGGTGTTCAGGCAGCTTGGAAGCTGCATCGAAGTTGCTTTCCAAAGGGGGAGAGTCGGGCTTCTCTCACATGCTCCAGTTTCCAACTTGACCCCACAGCGCAATTACCATCACTCACTGACTGTCTACTGGAGACTTTCGGCCACACGGGGCCTTTCTATGATCACACTTCGTTGCAGGCGGGGACTTTTGCATGCCGTGCAGAGCATTACCTGCTTAATGACTTAGTCAGGCCTAGGTGACTTTGGATCGTCCAAAAGTCTCACAAGTTGACCGGTTTTTCTGTTCTTTCTGTCAGGCTGGACCTACAGTGGACCTTGCGTCACAATAGAGAGATGACAGGTAAGAGTTGCCAGGGGGCTCTGTAGGCTCAGGGATTCTTTCAGTGCAGTTCAGAGGGCCTCCACAGAGGGAGAGCCACGTTGAATGTAATACTGGCAAAAACGTTGTCCTGGGGCTGCTTTACAGCGGTAGAAATCAAGCTATGCAAGCGAGGATCAGTTCATTGCCTTTCCCTCTGCATAGAAAGGGTTGACCCCAACAGCCTGTTCTGCGCTGTGTTGCTCGGAAAACAAAAAGGGGACTCACGGCACCCACGCTCTCCCTCAGAAGGGAATTCATACGTGTCTCTCTGAGGCCTCTGGAGAGCCGTAGAGGATTTAAAGCACTCTATCGAGTCAGGGTTCATGGAGATGGCTGCACAGCACACTTTGCTGATAGGAAACGCTCGTGCTTACCTTGAGGCCTGGGGGTCACGTTTACTTCGCACTTTAGCTAGGGCAAGCGGTGGGGTGAACTCCTAGCAAGGCACAGGCGACCACCTGGATTCATAGGAGAAAACTCACTTTCTTCCCTGAGGCATTCCTAGCAGTGACTAGAAGACGGGTAACAGCACTGTCTTTCAGTCAGCCTTGAGGCCGCCACTATCTACCTTTCAAAAGGGGGAAAATACTGCCGTTTTCCAGGCTTCTCAATTATACACCGGATCACCCAGCACATATACCTCTCTTCTCTGACAAGCCAAAGGAGGCCCTTGGAACACAATTCGCCCTTCTGCGATGAAACATTGGGATGCAGTGTGTTCTGCATGTGCTGAATGGCATAATCCTCTAAATGCCCTCAGGAGGCCTAGGTGACTTTGCATGTTCCAAATGCCTAGCAAGGCTCACGGTCAATCTCTACTTTATTTCGGGCTGGACCTAAAGTCTACTTTCTGCCTCACTTAGAGAGACGTCGAGCAGGAGACCCCAAAGTGGATTGGAGCCCCGGTGGTTTCTTTCAGGGCAGCTTAGGTGTCCTCAACGTGGCAGACCCGCATGGAAAGAAAGCCGGCCCAAGAACCGTGCTCCTGGGGCTGTTTCAAAGCTGTGGAACGCTAGCCATAGAGAACAGATTAGTTGCCGGCCCTTTCACCTGCATAGTGAGGGATGGTCCCAGAGCCGTGTATCCCTTGATTGTGCTCAGAAGGCTTCTGGTACACGGTGCACTTCCCTGGAAAGAAATGCCCCCGTGAGAGGCTTGAGCGCTGTGAGGCACACTAAAGCTAAAGCTGTCCATTGACTAAGCCTTCCTGGAAACTGGTGCACCCCTGCCTCTGGTAAAGGGAAAATGTGCACCTTACCTCGAGACTAGAGGTCACATTTAGTTGGCACTTTAGCTACAGTATGCTCTGGGCTGAGCTCCCAGGAAGGAAGCGCAAGCGTTTGGTTTCTTTGGCAAAAGCTCACTGCTCCTCAGAGGCATCTGTGCAGTGAACAGTGTCCTGGTGGTGTGGTGTTCAGGCAGCTTGGAAGCTGCATCGAAGTTGCTTTCCAAAGGGGGAGAGTCGGGCTTCTCTCACATGCTCCAGTTTCCAACTTGACCCCACAGCGCAATTACCATCACTCACTGACTGTCTACTGGAGACATTCGGCCACACGGGGCCTTTCTATGATCACACTTCGTTGCAGGCGGGGACTTTTGCATGCCGTGCAGAGCATTACCTGCTTAATGACTTAGTCAGGCCTAGGTGACTTTGGATCGTCCAAAAGTCTCACAAGTTGACCGGTTTTTCTGTTCTTTCTGTCAGGCTGGACCTACTGTGGACCTTGCGTCACAATAGAGAGATGACAGGTAAGAGTTGCCAGGGGGCTCTGTAGGCTCAGGGATTCTTTCAGTGCAGTTCAGAGGGCCTCCACAGAGGGAGAGCCACGTTGAATGTAATACTGGCAAAAACGTTGTCCTGGGGCTGCTTTACAGCGGTAGAAATCAAGCTATGCAAGCGAGGATCAGTTCATTGCCTTTCCCTCTGCATAAAAAGGGTTGACCCCAACAGCCTGTTCTGCGCTGTGTTGCTCGGAAAACAAAAAGGGGACTCACGGCACCCACGCTCTCCCTCAGAAGGGAATTCATACGTGTCTCTCTGAGGCCTCCGGAGAGCCGTAGAGGATTTAAAGCACTCTATCGAGTCAGGGTTCATGGAGATGGCTGCACAGCAAACTTTGCTGATAGGAAACGCTCGTGCTTACCTTGAGGCCTGGGGGTCACGTTTACTTCGCACTTTAGCTAGGGCAAGCGGTGGGGTGAACTCCTAGCAAGGCACAGGCGACCACCTGGATTCATAGGAGAAAACTCACTTTCTTCCCTGAGGCATTCCTAGCAGTGACTAGAAGACGGGTAACAGCACTGTCTTTCAGTGAGCCTTGAGGCCGCCACTATGTACCTTTCAAATGGGGGAAAATACTGCCTTTTTCCAGGCTTCTCAATTATACACCGGATCACCCAGCACATATACCTCTCTTCTCTGACAAGCCAAAGGAGGCCCTTGGAACACAATTCGGCCTTCTGCGATGAAACTTTGGGATGCAGTGTGTTCTGCATGTGCTGATTGGCATAATCCTCTAAATGCCCTCAGGAGGCCTAGGTGACTTTGCATGTTCCAAATGCCTAGCAAGGCTCACGGTCAATCTCTACTTTATTTCGGGCTGGACCTAAAGTCTACTTTCTGCCTCACTTAGAGAGACGTCGAGCAGGAGACCCCAAAGTGGATTGGAGCCCCGGTGGTTTCTTTCAGGGCAGCTTAGGTGTCCTCAACGTGGCAGACCCGCATGGAAAGAAAGCCGGCCCAAGAACCGTGCTCCGGGGGCTGTTTCAAAGCTGTGGAACGCTAGCCATAGAGAACAGATTAGTTGCCGGCCCTTTCACCTGCATAGTGAGGGATGGTCCCAGAGCCGTGTATCCCTTGATTGTGCTCAGAAGGCTTCTGGTACACGGTGCACTTCCTTGGAAAGAAATGCCCCCGTGAGAGGCTTGAGCGCTGTGAGGCACACTAAAGCTAAAGCCGTCCATTGACTAAGCCTTCCTGGAAACTGGTGCACCCCTGCCTCTGGTAAAGGGAAAATGTGCACCTTACCTCGAGACTAGAGGTCACATTTAGTTGGCACTTTAGCTACAGTATGCTCTGGGCTGAGCTCCCAGGAAGGAAGCGCAAGCGTTTGGTTTCTTTGGCAAAAGCTCACTGCTCCTCAGAGGCATCTGTGCAGTGAACAGTGTCCTGGTGGTGTGGTGTTCAGGCAGCTTGGAAGCTGCATCGAAGTTGCTTTCCAAAGGGGGAGAGTCGGGCTTCTCTCACATGCTCCAGTTTCCAACTTGACCCCACAGCGCAATTACCATCACTCACTGACTGTCTACTGGAGACTTTCGGCCACACGGGGCCTTTCTATGATCACACTTCGTTGCAGGCGGGGACTTTTGCATGCCGTGCAGAGCATTACCTGCTTAAAGACTTAGTCAGGCCTAGGTGACTTTGGATCGTCCAAAAGTCTCACAAGTTGACCGGTTTTTCTGTTCTTTCTGTCAGGCTGGACCTACAGTGGACCTTGCGTCACAATAGAGAGATGACAGGTAAGAGTTGCCAGGGGGCTCTGTAGGCTCAGGGATTCTTTCAGTGCAGTTCAGAGGGCCTCCACAGAGGGAGAGCCACGTTGAATGTAATACGGGCAAAAACGTTGTCCTGGGGCTGCTTTACAGCGGTAGAAATCAAGCTATGCAAGCGAGGATCAGTTCATTGCCTTTCCCTCTGCATAGAAAGGGTTGACCCCAACAGCCTGTTCTGCGCTGTGTTGCTCGGAAAACAAAAAGGGGACTCACGGCACCCACGCTCTCCCTCAGAAGGGAATTCATACGTGTCTCTCTGAGGCCTCTGGAGAGCCGTAGAGGATTTAAAGCACTCTATCGAGTCAGGGTTCATGGAGATGGCTGCACAGCAAACTTTGCTGATAGGAAACGCTCGTGCTTACCTTGAGGCCTGGGGGTCACGTTTACTTCGCACTTTAGCTAGGGCAAGCGGTGGGGTGAACTCCTAGCAAGGCACAGGCGACCACCTGGATTCATAGGAGAAAACTCACTTTCTTCCCTGAGGCATTCCTAGCAGTGACTAGAAGACGGGTAACAGCACTGTCTTTCAGTCAGCCTTGAGGCCGCCACTATCTACCTTTCAAAAGGGGGAAAATACTGCCGTTTTCCAGGCTTCTCAATTATACACCGGATCACCCAGCACATATACCTCTCTTCTCTGACAAGCCAAAGGAGGCCCTTGGAACACAATTCGCCCTTCTGCGATGAAACTTTGGGATGCAGTGTGTTCTGCATGTGCTGAATGGCATAATCCTCTAAATGCCCTCAGGAGGCCTAGGTGACTTTGCATGTTCCAAATGCCTAGCAAGGCTCACGGTCAATCTCTACATTATTTCGGGCTGGACCTAAAGTCTACTTTCTGCCTCACTTAGAGAGACGTCGAGCAGGAGACCCCAAAGTGGATTGGAGCCCCGGTGGTTTCTTTCAGGGCAGCTTAGGTGTCCTCAACGTGGCAGACCCGCATGGAAAGAAAGCCGGCCCAAGAACCGTGCTCCTGGGGCTGTTTCAAAGCTGTGGAACGCTAGCCATAGAGAACAGATTAGTTGCCGGCCCTTTCACCTGCATAGTGAGGGATGGTCCCAGAGCCGTGTATCCCTTGATTGTGCTCAGAAGGCTTCTGGTACACGGTGCACTTCCCTGGAAAGAAATGCCCCCGTGAGAGGCTTGAGCGCTGTGAGGCACACTAAAGCTAAAGCCGTCCATTGACTAAGCCTTCCTGGAAACTGGTGCACCCCTGCCTCTGGTAAAGGGAAAATGTGCACCTTACCTCGAGACTAGAGGTCACATTTAGTTGGCACTTTAGCTACAGTATGCTCTGGGCTGAGCTCCCAGGAAGGAAGCGCAAGCGTTTGGTTTCTTTGGCAAAAGCTCACTGCTCCTCAGAGGCATCTGTGCAGTGAACAGTGTCCTGGTGGTGTGGTGTTCAGGCAGCTTGGAAGCTGCATCGAAGTTGCTTTCCAAAGGGGGAGAGTCGGGCTTCTCTCACATGCTCCAGTTTCCAACTTGACCCCACAGCGCAATTACCATCACTCACTGACTGTCTACTGGAGACATTCGGCCACACGGGGCCTTTCTATGATCACACTTCGTTGCAGGCGGGGACTTTTGCATGCCGTGCAGAGCATTACCTGCTTAATGACTTAGTCAGGCCTAGGTGACTTTGGATCGTCCAAAAGTCTCACAAGTTGACCGGTTTTTCTGTTCTTTCTGTCAGGCTGGACCTACAGTGGACCTTGCGTCACAATAGAGAGATGACAGGTAAGAGTTGCCAGGGGGCTCTGTAGGCTCAGGGATTCTTTCAGTGCAGTTCAGAGGGCCTCCACAGAGGGAGAGCCACGTTGAATGTAATACGGGCAAAAACGTTGTCCTGGGGCTGCTTTACAGCGGTAGAAATCAAGCTATGCAAGCGAGGATCAGTTCATTGCCTTTCCCTCTGCATAGAAAGGGTTGACCCCAACAGCCTGTTCTGCGCTGTGTTGCTCGGAAAACAAAAAGGGGACTCACGGCACCCACGCTCTCCCTCAGAAGGGAATTCATACGTGTCTCTCTGAGGCCTCTGGAGAGCCGTAGAGGATTTAAAGCACTCTATCGAGTCAGGGTTCATGGAGATGGCTGCACAGCAAACTTTGCTGATAGGAAACGCTCGTGCTTACCTTGAGGCCTGGGGGTCACGTTTACTTCGCACTTTAGCTAGGGCAAGCGGTGGGGTGAACTCCTAGCAAGGCACAGGCGACCACCTGGATTCATAGGAGAAAACTCACTTTCTTCCCTGAGGCATTCCTAGCAGTGACTAGAAGACGGGTAACAGCACTGTCTTTCAGTCAGCCTTGAGGCCGCCACTATCTACCTTTCAAAAGGGGGAAAATACTGCCGTTTTCCAGGCTTCTCAATTATACACCGGATCACCCAGCACATATACCTCTCTTCTCTGACAAGCCAAAGGAGGCCCTTGGAACACAATTCGCCCTTCTGCGATGAAACATTGGGATGCAGTGTGTTCTGCATGTGCTGAATGGCATAATCCTCTAAATGCCCTCAGGAGGCCTAGGTGACTTTGCATGTTCCAAATGCCTAGCAAGGCTCACGGTCAATCTCTACATTATTTCGGGCTGGACCTAAAGTCTACTTTCTGCCTCACTTAGAGAGACGTCGAGCAGGAGACCCCAAAGTGGATTGGAGCCCCGGTGGTTTCTTTCAGGGCAGCTTAGGTGTCCTCAACGTGGCAGACCCGCATGGAAAGAAAGCCGGCCCAAGAACCGTGCTCCTGGGGCTGTTTCAAAGCTGTGGAACGCTAGCCATAGAGAACAGATTAGTTGCCGGCCCTTTCACCTGCATAGTGAGGGATGGTCCCAGAGCCGTGTATCCCTTGATTGTGCTCAGAAGGCTTCTGGTACACGGTGCACTTCCCTGGAAAGAAATGCCCCCGTGAGAGGCTTGAGCGCTGTGAGGCACACTAAAGCTAAAGCCGTCCATTGACTAAGCCTTCCTGGAAACTGGTGCACCCCTGCCTCTGGTAAAGGGAAAATGTGCACCTTACCTCGAGACTAGAGGTCACATTTAGTTGGCACTTTAGCTACAGTATGCTCTGGGCTGAGCTCCCAGGAAGGAAGCGCAAGCGTTTGGTTTCTTTGGCAAAAGCTCACTGCTCCTCAGAGGCATCTGTGCAGTGAACAGTGTCCTGGTGGTGTGGTGTTCAGGCAGCTTGGAAGCTGCATCGAAGTTGCTTTCCAAAGGGGGAGAGTCGGGCTTCTCTCACATGCTCCAGTTTCCAACTTGACCCCACAGCGCAATTACCATCACTCACTGACTGTCTACTGGAGACTTTCGGCCACACGGGGCCTTTCTATGATCACACTTCGTTGCAGGCGGGGACTTTTGCATGCCGTGCAGAGCATTACCTGCTTAATGACTTAGTCAGGCCTAGGTGACTTTGGATCGTCCAAAAGTCTCACAAGTTGACCGGTTTTTCTGTTCTTTCTGTCAGGCTGGACCTACAGTGGACCTTGCGTCACAATAGAGAGATGACAGGTAAGAGTTGCCAGGGGGCTCTGTAGGCTCAGGGATTCTTTCAGTGCAGTTCAGAGGGCTCCACAGAGGGAGAGCCACGTTGAATGTAATACGGGCAAAAACGTTGTCCTGGGGCTGCTTTACAGCGGTAGAAATCAAGCTATGCAAGCGAGGATCAGTTCATTGCCTTTCCCTCTGCATAGAAAGGGTTGACCCCAACAGCCTGTTCTGCGCTGTGTTGCTCGGAAAACAAAAAGGGGACTCACGGCACCCACGCTCTCCCTCAGAAGGGAATTCATACGTGTCTCTCTGAGGCCTCTGGAGAGCCGTAGAGGATTTAAAGCACTCTATCGAGTCAGGGTTCATGGAGATGGCTGCACAGCAAACTTTGCTGATAGGAAACGCTCGTGCTTACCTTGAGGCCTGGGGGTCACGTTTACTTCGCACTTTAGCTAGGGCAAGCGGTGGGGTGAACTCCTAGCAAGGCACAGGCGACCACCTGGATTCATAGGAGAAAACTCACTTTCTTCCCTGAGGCATTCCTAGCAGTGACTAGAAGACGGGTAACAGCACTGTCTTTCAGTCAGCCTTGAGGCCGCCACTATCTACCTTTCAAAAGGGGGAAAATACTGCCGTTTTCCAGGCTTCTCCATTATACACCGGATCACCCAGCACATATACCTCTCTTCTCTGACAAGCCAAAGGAGGCCCTTGGAACACAATTCGCCCTTCTGCGATGAAACTTTGGGATGCAGTGTGTTCTGCATGTGCTGAATGGCATAATCCTCTAAATGCCCTCAGGAGGCCTAGGTGACTTTGCATGTTCCAAATGCCTAGCAAGGCTCACGGTCAATCTCTACATTATTTCGGGCTGCACCTAAAGTCTACTTTCTGCCTCACTTAGAGAGACGTCGAGCAGGAGACCCCAAAGTGGATTGGAGCCCCGGTGGTTTCTTTCAGGGCAGCTTAGGTGTCCTCAACGTGGCAGACCCGCATGGAAAGAAAGCCGGCCCAAGAACCGTGCTCCTGGGGCTGTTTCAAAGCTGTGGAACGCTAGCCATAGAGAACAGATTAGTTGCCGGCCCTTTCACCTGCATAGTGAGGGATGGTCCCAGAGCCGTGTATCCCTTGATTGTGCTCAGAAGGCTTCTGGTACACGGTGCACTTCCCTGGAAAGAAATGCCCCCGTGAGAGGCTTGAGCGCTGTGAGGCACACTAAAGCTAAAGCCGTCCATTGACTAAGCCTTCCTGGAAACTGGTGCACCCCTGCCTCTGGTAAAGGGAAAATGTGCACCTTACCTCGAGACTAGAGGTCACATTTAGTTGGCACTTTAGCTACAGTATGCTCTGGGCTGAGCTCCCAGGAAGGAAGCGCAAGCGTTTGGTTTCTTTGGCAAAAGCTCACTGCTCCTCAGAGGCATCTGTGCAGTGAACAGTGTCCTGGTGGTGTGGTGTTCAGGCAGCTTGGAAGCTGCATCGAAGTTGCTTTCCAAAGGGGGAGAGTCGGGCTTCTCTCACATGCTCCAGTTTCCAACTTGACCCCACAGCGCAATTACCATCACTCACTGACTGTCTACTGGAGACATTCGGCCACACGGGGCCTTTCTATGATCACACTTCGTTGCAGGCGGGGACTTTTGCATGCCGTGCAGAGCATTACCTGCTTAATGACTTAGTCAGGCCTAGGTGACTTTGGATCGTCCAAAAGTCTCACAAGTTGACCGGTTTTTCTGTTCTTTCTGTCAGGCTGGACCTACAGTGGACCTTGCGTCACAATAGAGAGATGACAGGTAAGAGTTGCCAGGGGGCTCTGTAGGCTCAGGGATTCTTTCAGTGCAGTTCAGAGGGCCTCCACAGAGGGAGAGCCACGTTGAATGTAATACGGGCAAAAACGTTGTCCTGGGGCTGCTTTACAGCGGTAGAAATCAAGCTATGCAAGCGAGGATCAGTTCATTGCCTTTCCCTCTGCATAGAAAGGGTTGACCCCAACAGCCTGTTCTGCGCTGTGTTGCTCGGAAAACAAAAAGGGGACTCACGGCACCCACGCTCTCCCTCAGAAGGGAATTCATACGTGTCTCTCTGAGGCCTCTGGAGAGCCGTAGAGGATTTAAAGCACTCTATCGAGTCAGGGTTCATGGAGATGGCTGCACAGCAAACTTTGCTGATAGGAAACGCTCGTGCTTACCTTGAGGCCTGGGGGTCACGTTTACTTCGCACTTTAGCTAGGGCAAGCGGTGGGGTGAACTCCTAGCAAGGCACAGGCGACCACCTGGATTCATAGGAGAAAACTCACTTTCTTCCCTGAGGCATTCCTAGCAGTGACTAGAAGACGGGTAACAGCACTGTCTTTCAGTCAGCCTTGAGGCCGCCACTATCTACCTTTCAAAAGGGGGAAAATACTGCCGTTTTCCAGGCTTCTCAATTATACACCGGATCACCCAGCACATATACCTCTCTTCTCTGACAAGCCAAAGGAGGCCCTTGGAACACAATTCGGCCTTCTGCGATGAAACATTGGGATGCAGTGTGTTCTGCATGTGCTGAATGGCATAATCCTCTAAATGCCCTCAGGAGGCCTAGGTGACTTTGCATGTTCCAAATGCCTAGCAAGGCTCACGGTCAATCTCTACATTATTTCGGGCTGGACCTAAAGTCTACTTTCTGCCTCACTTAGAGAGACGTCGAGCAGGAGACCCCAAAGTGGATTGGAGCCCCGGTGGTTTCTTTCAGGGCAGCTTAGGTGTCCTCAACGTGGCAGACCCGCATGGAAAGAAAGCCGGCCCAAGAACCGTGCTCCTGGGGCTGTTTCAAAGCTGTGGAACGCTAGCCATAGAGAACAGATTAGTTGCCGGCCCTTTCACCTGCATAGTGAGGGATGGTCCCAGAGCCGTGTATCCCTTGATTGTGCGCAGAAGGCTTCTGGTACACGGTGCACTTCCCTGGAAAGAAATGCCCCCGTGAGAGGCTTGAGCGCTGTGAGGCACACTAAAGCTAAAGCCGTCCATTGACTAAGCCTTCCTGGAAACTGGTGCACCCCTGCCTCTGGTAAAGGGAAAATGTGCACCTTACCTCGAGACTAGAGGTCACATTTAGTTGGCACTTTAGCTACAGTATGCTCTGGGCTGAGCTCCCAGGAAGGAAGCGCAAGCGTTTGGTTTCTTTGGCAAAAGCTCACTGCTCCTCAGAGGCATCTGTGGAGTGAACAGTGTCCTGGTGGTGTGGTGTTCAGGCAGCTTGGAAGCTGCATCGAAGTTGCTTTCCAAAGGGGGAGAGTCGGGCTTCTCTCACATGCTCCAGTTTCCAACTTGACCCCACAGCGCAATTACCATCACTCACTGACTGTCTACTGGAGACTTTCGGCCACACGGGGCCTTTCTATGATCACACTTCGTTGCAGGCGGGGACTTTTGCATGCCGTGCAGAGCATTACCTGCTTAATGACTTAGTCAGGCCTAGGTGACTTTGGATCGTCCAAAAGTCTCACAAGTTGACCGGTTTTTCTGTTCTTTCTGTCAGGCTGGACCTACAGTGGACCTTGCGTCACAATAGAGAGATGACAGGTAAGAGTTGCCAGGGGGCTCTGTAGGCTCAGGGATTCTTTCAGTGCAGTTCAGAGGGCCTCCACAGAGGGAGAGCCACGTTGAATGTAATCCTGGCAAAAACGTTGTCCTGGGGCTGCTTTACAGCGGTAGAAATCAAGCTATGCAAGCGAGGATCAGTTCATTGCCTTTCCCTCTGCATAGAAAGGGTTGACCCCAACAGCCTGTTCTGCGCTGTGTTGCTCGGAAAACAAAAAGGGGACTCACGGCACCCACGCTCTCCCTCAGAAGGGAATTCATACGTGTCTCTCTGAGGCCTCTGGAGAGCCGTAGAGGATTTAAAGCACTCTATCGAGTCAGGGTTCATGGAGATGGCTGCACAGCAAACTTTGCTGATAGGAAACGCTCGTGCTTACCTTGAGGCCTGGGGGTCACGTTTACTTCGCACTTTAGCTAGGGCAAGCGGTGGGGTGAACTCCTAGCAAGGCACAGGCGACCACCTGGATTCATAGGAGAAAACTCACTTTCTTCCCTGAGGCATTCCTAGCAGTGACTAGAAGACGGGTAACAGCACTGTCTTTCAGTCAGCCTTGAGGCCGCCACTATCTACCTTTCAAAAGGGGGAAAATACTGCCGTTTTCCAGGCTTCTCAATTATACACCGGATCACCCAGCACATATACCTCTCTTCTCTGACAAGCCAAAGGAGGCCCTTGGAACACAATTCGGCCTTCTGCGATGAAACATTGGGATGCAGTGTGTTCTGCATGTGCTGCATGGCATAATCCTCTAAATGCCCTCAGGAGGCCTAGGTGACTTTGCATGTTCCAAATGCCTAGCAAGGCTCACGGTCAATCTCTACATTATTTCGGGCTGGACCTAAAGTCTACTTTCTGCCTCACTTAGAGAGACGTCGAGCAGGAGACCCCAAAGTGGATTGGAGCCCCGGTGGTTTCTTTCAGGGCAGCTTAGGTGTCCTCAACGTGGCAGACCCGCATGGAAAGAAAGCCGGCCCAAGAACCGTGCTCCTGGGGCTGTTTCAAAGCTGTGGAACGCTAGCCATAGAGAACAGATTAGTTGCCGGCCCTTTCACCTGCATAGTGAGGGATGGTCCCAGAGCCGTGTATCCCTTGATTGTGCTCAGAAGGCTTCTGGTACACGGTGCACTTCCCTGGAAAGAAATGCCCCCGTGAGAGGCTTGAGCGCTGTGAGGCACACTAAAGCTAAAGCCGTCCATTGACTAAGCCTTCCTGGAAACTGGTGCACCCCTGCCTCTGGTAAAGGGAAAATGTGCACCTTACCTCGAGACTAGAGGTCACATTTAGTTGGCACTTTAGCTACAGTATGCTCTGGGCTGAGCTCCCAGGAAGGAAGCGCAAGCGTTTGGTTTCTTTGGCAAAAGCTCACTGCTCCTCAGAGGCATCTGTGCAGTGAACAGTGTCCTGGTGGTGTGGTGTTCAGGCAGCTTGGAAGCTGCATCGAAGTTGCTTTCCAAAGGGGGAGAGTCGGGCTTCTCTCACATGCTCCAGTTTCCAACTTGACCCCACAGCGCAATTACCATCACTCACTGACTGTCTACTGGAGACTTTCGGCCACACGGGGCCTTTCTATGATCACACTTCGTTGCAGGCGGGGACTTTTGCATGCCGTGCAGAGCATTACCTGCTTAATGACTTAGTCAGGCCTAGGTGACTTTGGATCGTCCAAAAGTCTCACAAGTTGACCGGTTTTTCTGTTCTTTCTGTCAGGCTGGACCTACAGTGGACCTTGCGTCACAATAGAGAGATGACAGGTAAGAGTTGCCAGGGGGCTCTGTAGGCTCAGGGATTCTTTCAGTGCAGTTCAGAGGGCCTCCACAGAGGGAGAGCCACGTTGAATGTAATACGGGCAAAAACGTTGTCCTGGGGCTGCTTTACAGCGGTAGAAATCAAGCTATGCAAGCGAGGATCAGTTCATTGCCTTTCCCTCTTCATAGAAAGGGTTGACCCCAACAGCCTGTTCTGCGCTGTGTTGCTCGGAAAACAAAAAGGGGACTCACGGCACCCACGCTCTCCCTCAGAAGGGAATTCATACGTGTCTCTCTGAGGCCTCTGGAGAGCCGTAGAGGATTTAAAGCACTCTATCGAGTCAGGGTTCATGGAGATGGCTGCACAGCACACTTTGCTGATAGGAAACGCTCGTGCTTACCTTGAGGCCTGGGGGTCACGTTTACTTCGCACTTTAGCTAGGGCAAGCGGTGGGGTGAACTCCTAGCAAGGCACAGGCGACCACCTGGATTCATAGGAGAAAACTCACTTTCTTCCCTGAGGCATTCCTAGCAGTGACTAGAAGACGGGTAACAGCACTGTCTTTCAGTCAGCCTTGAGGCCGCCACTATCTACCTTTCAAAAGGGGGAAAATACTGCCGTTTTCCAGGCTTCTCCATTATACACCGGATCACCCAGCACATATACCCCTCTTCTCTGACAAGCCAAAGGAGGCCCTTGGAACACAATTCGCCCTTCTGCGATGAAACTTTGGGATGCAGTGTGTTCTGCATGTGCTGAATGGCATAATCCTCTAAATGCCCTCAGGAGGCCTAGGTGACTTTGCATGTTCCAAATGCCTAGCAAGGCTCACGGTCAATCTCTACATTATTTCGGGCTGGACCTAAAGTCTACTTTCTGCCTCACTTAGAGAGACGTCGAGCAGGAGACCCCAAAGTGGATTGGAGCCCCGGTGGTTTCTTTCAGGGCAGCTTAGGTGTCCTCAACGTGGCAGACCCGCATGGAAAGAAAGCCGGCCCAAGAACCGTGCTCCTGGGGCTGTTTCAAAGCTGTGGAACGCTAGCCATAGAGAACAGATTAGTTGCCGGCCCTTTCACCTGCATAGTGAGGGATGGTCCCAGAGCCGTGTATCCCTTGATTGTGCTCAGAAGGCTTCTGGTACACGGTGCACTTCCCTGGAAAGAAATGCCCCCGTGAGAGGCTTGAGCGCTGTGAGGCACACTAAAGCTAAAGCCGTCCATTGACTAAGCCTTCCTGGAAACTGGTGCACCCCTGCCTCTGGTAAAGGGAAAATGTGCACCTTACCTCGAGACTAGAGGTCACATTTAGTTGGCACTTTAGCTACAGTATGCTCTGGGCTGAGCTCCCAGGAAGGAAGCGCAAGCGTTTGGTTTCTTTGGCAAAAGCTCACTGCTCCTCAGAGGCATCTGTGCAGTGAACAGTGTCCTGGTGGTGTGGTGTTCAGGCAGCTTGGAAGCTGCATCGAAGTTGCTTTCCAAAGGGGGAGAGTCGGGCTTCTCTCACATGCTCCAGTTTCCAACTTGACCCCACAGCGCAATTACCATCACTCACTGACTGTCTACTGGAGACTTTCGGCCACACGGGGCCTTTCTATGATCACACTTCGTTGCAGGCGGGGACTTTTGCATGCCGTGCAGAGCATTACCTGCTTAATGACTTAGTCAGGCCTAGGTGACTTTGGATCGTCCAAAAGTCTCACAAGTTGACCGGTTTTTCTGTTCTTTCTGTCAGGCTGGACCTACAGTGGACCTTGCGTCACAATAGAGAGATGACAGGTAAGAGTTGCCAGGGGGCTCTGTAGGCTCAGGGATTCTTTCAGTGCAGTTCAGAGGGCCTCCACAGAGGGAGAGCCACGTTGAATGTAATACGGGCAAAAACGTTGTCCTGGGGCTGCTTTACAGCGGTAGAAATCAAGCTATGCAAGCGAGGATCAGTTCATTGCCTTTCCCTCTGCATAGAAAGGGTTGACCCCAACAGCCTGTTCTGCGCTGTGTTGCTCGGAAAACAAAAAGGGGACTCACGGCACCCACGCTCTCCCTCAGAAGGGAATTCATACGTGTCTCTCTGAGGCCTCTGGAGAGCCGTAGAGGATTTAAAGCACTCTATCGAGTCAGGGTTCATGGAGATGGCTGCACAGCACACTTTGCTGATAGGAAACGCTCGTGCTTACCTTGAGGCCTGGGGGTCACGTTTACTTCGCACTTTAGCTAGGGCAAGCGGTGGGGTGAACTCCTAGCAAGGCACAGGCGACCACCTGGATTCATAGGAGAAAACTCACTTTCTTCCCTGAGGCATTCCTAGCAGTGACTAGAAGACGGGTAACAGCACTGTCTTTCAGTCAGCCTTGAGGCCGCCACTATCTACCTTTCAAAAGGGGGAAAATACTGCCGTTTTCCAGGCTTCTCCATTATACACCGGATCACCCAGCACATATACCTCTCTTCTCTGACAAGCCAAAGGAGGCCCTTGGAACACAATTCGCCCTTCTGCGATGAAACATTGGGATGCAGTGTGTTCTGCATGTGCTGAATGGCATAATCCTCTAAATGCCCTCAGGAGGCCTAGGTGACTTTGCATGTTCCAAATGCCTAGCAAGGCTCACGGTCAATCTCTACATTATTTCGGGCTGGACCTAAAGTCTACTTTCTGCCTCACTTAGAGAGACGTCGAGCAGGAGACCCCAAAGTGGATTGGAGCCCCGGTGGTTTCTTTCAGGGCAGCTTAGGTGTCCTCAACGTGGCAGACCCGCATGGAAAGAAAGCCGGCCCAAGAACCGTGCTCCTGGGGCTGTTTCAAAGCTGTGGAACGCTAGCCATAGAGAACAGATTAGTTGCCGGCCCTTTCACCTGCATAGTGAGGGATGGTCCCAGAGCCGTGTATCCCTTGATTGTGCTCAGAAGGCTTCTGGTACACGGTGCACTTCCCTGGAAAGAAATGCCCCCGTGAGAGGCTTGAGCGCTGTGAGGCACACTAAAGCTAAAGCCGTCCATTGACTAAGCCTTCCTGGAAACTGGTGCACCCCTGCCTCTGGTAAAGGGAAAATGTGCACCTTACCTCGAGACTAGAGGTCACATTTAGTTGGCACTTTAGCTACAGTATGCTCTGGGCTGAGCTCCCAGGAAGGAAGCGCAAGCGTTTGGTTTCTTTGGCAAAAGCTCACTGCTCCTCAGAGGCATCTGTGCAGTGAACAGTGTCCTGGTGGTGTGGTGTTCAGGCAGCTTGGAAGCTGCATCGAAGTTGCTTTCCAAAGGGGGAGAGTCGGGCTTCTCTCACATGCTCCAGTTTCCAACTTGACCCCACAGCGCAATTACCATCACTCACTGACTGTCTACTGGAGACTTTCGGCCACACGGGGCCTTTCTATGATCACACTTCGTTGCAGGCGGGGACTTTTGCATGCCGTGCAGAGCATTACCTGCTTAATGACTTAGTCAGGCCTAGGTGACTTTGGATCGTCCAAAAGTCTCACAAGTTGACCGGTTTTTCTGTTCTTTCTGTCAGGCTGGACCTACAGTGGACCTTGCGTCACAATAGAGAGATGACAGGTAAGAGTTGCCAGGGGGCTCTGTAGGCTCAGGGATTCTTTCAGTGCAGTTCAGAGGGCCTCCACAGAGGGAGAGCCACGTTGAATGTAATACGGGCAAAAACGTTGTCCTGGGGCTGCTTTACAGCGGTAGAAATCAAGCTATGCAAGCGAGGATCAGTTCATTGCCTTTCCCTCTGCATAGAAAGGGTTGACCCCAACAGCCTGTTCTGCGCTGTGTTGCTCGGAAAACAAAAAGGGGACTCACGGCACCCACGCTCTCCCTCAGAACGGAATTCATACGTGTCTCTCTGAGGCCTCTGGAGAGCCGTAGAGGATTTAAAGCACTCTATCGAGTCAGGGTTCATGGAGATGGCTGCACAGCAAACTTTGCTGATAGGAAACGCTCGTGCTTACCTTGAGGCCTGGGGGTCACGTTTACTTCGCACTTTAGCTAGGGCAAGCGGTGGGGTGAACTCCTAGCAAGGCACAGGCGACCACCTGGATTCATAGGAGAAAACTCACTTTCTTCCCTGAGGCATTCCTAGCAGTGACTAGAAGACGGGTAACAGCACTGTCTTTCAGTCAGCCTTGAGGCCGCCACTATCTACCTTTCAAAAGGGGGAAAATACTGCCGTTTTCCAGGCTTCTCCATTATACACCGGATCACCCAGCACATATACCTCTCTTCTCTGACAAGCCAAAGGAGGCCCTTGGAACACAATTCGCCCTTCTGCGATGAAACATTGGGATGCAGTGTGTTCTGCATGTGCTGAATGGCATAATCCTCTAAATGCCCTCAGGAGGCCTAGGTGACTTTGCATGTTCCAAATGCCTAGCAAGGCTCACGGTCAATCTCTACTTTATTTCGGGCTGGACCTAAAGTCTACTTTCTGCCTCACTTAGAGAGACGTCGAGCAGGAGACCCCAAAGTGGATTGGAGCCCCGGTGGTTTCTTTCAGGGCAGCTTAGGTGTCCTCAACGTGGCAGACCCGCATGGAAAGAAAGCCGGCCCAAGAACCGTGCTCCTGGGGCTGTTTCAAAGCTGTGGAACGCTAGCCATAGAGAACAGATTAGTTGCCGGCCCTTTCACCTGCATAGTGAGGGATGGTCCCAGAGCCGTGTATCCCTTGATTGTGCTCAGAAGGCTTCTGGTACACGGTGCACTTCTTGGAAAGAAATGCCCCCGTGAGAGGCTTGAGCGCTGTGAGGCACACTAAAGCTAAAGCCGTCCATTGACTAAGCCTTCCTGGAAACTGGTGCACCCCTGCCTCTGGTAAAGGGAAAATGTGCACCTTACCTCGAGACTAGAGGTCACATTTAGTTGGCACTTTAGCTACAGTATGCTCTGGGCTGAGCTCCCAGGAAGGAAGCGCAAGCGTTTGGTTTCTTTGGCAAAAGCTCACTGCTCCTCAGAGGCATCTGTGCAGTGAACAGTGTCCTGGTGGTGTGGTGTTCAGGCAGCTTGGAAGCTGCATCGAAGTTGCTTTCCAAAGGGGGAGAGTCGGGCTTCTCTCACATGCTCCAGTTTCCAACTTGACCCCACAGCGCAATTACCATCACTCACTGACTGTCTACTGGAGACTTTCGGCCACACGGGGCCTTTCTATGATCACACTTCGTTGCAGGCGGGGACTTTTGCATGCCGTGCAGAGCATTACCTGCTTAATGACTTAGTCAGGCCTAGGTGACTTTGGATCGTCCAAAAGTCTCACAAGTTGACCGGTTTTTCTGTTCTTTCTGTCAGGCTGGACCTACAGTGGACCTTGCGTCACAATAGAGAGATGACAGGTAAGAGTTGCCAGGGGGCTCTGTAGGCTCAGGGATTCTTTCAGTGCAGTTCAGAGGGCCTCCACAGAGGGAGAGCCACGTTGAATGTAATACGGGCAAAAACGTTGTCCTGGGGCTGCTTTACAGCGGTAGAAATCAAGCTATGCAAGCGAGGATCAGTTCATTGCCTTTCCCTCTGCATAGAAAGGGTTGACCCCAACAGCCTGTTCTGCGCTGTGTTGCTCGGAAAACAAAAAGGGGACTCACGGCACCCACGCTCTCCCTCAGAACGGAATTCATACGTGTCTCTCTGAGGCCTCTGGAGAGCCGTAGAGGATTTAAAGCACTCTATCGAGTCAGGGTTCATGGAGATGGCTGCACAGCAAACTTTGCTGATAGGAAACGCTCGTGCTTACCTTGAGGCCTGGGGGTCACGTTTACTTCGCACTTTAGCTAGGGCAAGCGGTGGGGTGAACTCCTAGCAAGGCACAGGCGACCACCTGGATTCATAGGAGAAAACTCACTTTCTTCCCTGAGGCATTCCTAGCAGTGACTAGAAGACGGGTAACAGCACTGTCTTTCAGTCAGCCTTGAGGCCGCCACTATCTACCTTTCAAAAGGGGGAAAATACTGCCGTTTTCCAGGCTTCTCAATTATACACCGGATCACCCAGCACATATACCTCTCTTCTCTGACAAGCCAAAGGAGGCCCTTGGAACACAATTCGGCCTTCTGCGATGAAACATTGGGATGCAGTGTGTTCTGCATGTGCTGAATGGCATAATCCTCTAAATGCCCTCAGGAGGCCTAGGTGACTTTGCATGTTCCAAATGCCTAGCAAGGCTCACGGTCAATCTCTACTTTATTTCGGGCTGGACCTAAAGTCTACTTTCTGCCTCACTTAGAGAGACGTCGAGCAGGAGACCCCAAAGTGGATTGGAGCCCCGGTGGTTTCTTTCAGGGCAGCTTAGGTGTCCTCAACGTGGCAGACCCGCATGGAAAGAAAGCCGGCCCAAGAACCGTGCTCCTGGGGCTGTTTCAAAGCTGTGGAACGCTAGCCATAGAGAACAGATTAGTTGCCGGCCCTTTCACCTGCATAGTGAGGGATGGTCCCAGAGCCGTGTATCCCTTGATTGTGCTCAGAAGGCTTCTGGTACACGGTGCACTTCCCTGGAAAGAAATGCCCCCGTGAGAGGCTTGAGCGCTGTGAGGCACACTAAAGCTAAAGCTGTCCATTGACTAAGCCTTCCTGGAAACTGGTGCACCCCTGCCTCTGGTAAAGGGAAAATGTGCACCTTACCTCGAGACTAGAGGTCACATTTAGTTGGCACTTTAGCTACAGTATGCTCTGGGCTGAGCTCCCAGGAAGGAAGCGCAAGCGTTTGGTTTCTTTGGCAAAAGCTCACTGCTCCTCAGAGGCATCTGTGCAGTGAACAGTGTCCTGGTAGTGTGGTGTTCAGGCAGCTTGGAAGCTGCATCGAAGTTGCTTTCCAAAGGGGGAGAGTCGGGCTTCTCTCACATGCTCCAGTTTCCAACTTGACCCCACAGCGCAATTACCATCACTCACTGACTGTCTACTGGAGACTTTCGGCCACACGGGGCCTTTCTATGATCACACTTCGTTGCAGGCGGGGACTTTTGCATGCCGTGCAAGCATTACCTGCTTAATGACTTAGTCAGGCCTAGGTGACTTTGGATCGTCCAAAAGTCTCACAAGTTGACCGGTTTTTCTGTTCTTTCTGTCAGGCTGGACCTACAGTGGACCTTGCGTCACAATAGAGAGATGACAGGTAAGAGTTGCCAGGGGGCTCTGTAGGCTCAGGGATTCTTTCAGTGCAGTTCAGAGGGCCTCCACAGAGGGAGAGCCACGTTGAATGTAATACTGGCAAAAACGTTGTCCTGGGGCTGCTTTACAGCGGTAGAAATCAAGCTATGCAAGCGAGGATCAGTTCATTGCCTTTCCCTCTGCATAAAAAGGGTTGACCCCAACAGCCTGTTCTGCGCTGTGTTGCTCGGAAAACAAAAAGGGGACTCACGGCACCCACGCTCTCCCTCAGAAGGGAATTCATACGTGTCTCTCTGAGGCCTCCGGAGAGCCGTAGAGGATTTAAAGCACTCTATCGAGTCAGGGTTCATGGAGATGGCTGCACAGCAAACTTTGCTGATAGGAAACGCTCGTGCTTACCTTGAGGCCTGGGGGTCACGTTTACTTCGCACTTTAGCTAGGGCAAGCGGTGGGGTGAACTCCTAGCAAGGCACAGGCGACCACCTGGATTCATAGGAGAAAACTCACTTTCTTCCCTGAGGCATTCCTAGAAGTGACTAGAAGACGGGTAACAGCACTGTCTTTCAGTGAGCCTTGAGGCCGCCACTATGTACCTTTCAAATGGGGGAAAATACTGCCTTTTTCCAGGCTTCTCAATTATACACCGGATCACCCAGCACATATACCTCTCTTCTCTGACAAGCCAAAGGAGGCCCTTGGAACACAATTCGGCCTTCTGCGATGAAACTTTGGGATGCAGTGTGTTCTGCATGTGCTGATTGGCATAATCCTCTAAATGCCCTCAGGAGGCCTAGGTGACTTTGCATGTTCCAAATGCCTAGCAAGGCTCACGGTCAATCTCTACTTTATTTCGGGCTGGACCTAAAGTCTACTTTCTGCCTCACTTAGAGAGACGTCGAGCAGGAGACCCCAAAGTGGATTGGAGCCCCGGTGGTTTCTTTCAGGGCAGCTTAGGTGTCCTCAACGTGGCAGACCCGCATGGAAAGAAAGCCGGCCCAAGAACCGTGCTCCTGGGGCTGTTTCAAAGCTGTGGAACGCTAGCCATAGAGAACAGATTAGTTGCCGGCCCTTTCACCTGCATAGTGAGGGATGGTCCCAGAGCCGTGTATCCCTTGATTGTGCTCAGAAGGCTTCTGGTACACGGTGCACTTCCTTGGAAAGAAATGCCCCCGTGAGAGGCTTGAGCGCTGTGAGGCACACTAAAGCTAAAGCCGTCCATTGACTAAGCCTTCCTGGAAACTGGTGCACCCCTGCCTCTGGTAAAGGGAAAATGTGCACCTTACCTCGAGACTAGAGGTCACATTTAGTTGGCACTTTAGCTACAGTATGCTCTGGGCTGAGCTCCCAGGAAGGAAGCGCAAGCGTTTGGTTTCTTTGGCAAAAGCTCACTGCTCCTCAGAGGCATCTGTGCAGTGAACAGTGTCCTGGTGGTGTGGTGTTCAGGCAGCTTGGAAGCTGCATCGAAGTTGCTTTCCAAAGGGGGAGAGTCGGGCTTCTCTCACATGCTCCAGTTTCCAACTTGACCCCACAGCGCAATTACCATCACTCACTGACTGTCTACTGGAGACTTTCGGCCACACGGGGCCTTTCTATGATCACACTTCGTTGCAGGCGGGGACTTTTGCATGCCGTGCAGAGCATTACCTGCTTAATGACTTAGTCAGGCCTAGGTGACTTTGGATCGTCCAAAAGTCTCACAAGTTGACCGGTTTTTCTGTTCTTTCTGTCAGGCTGGACCTACAGTGGACCTTGCGTCACAATAGAGAGATGACAGGTAAGAGTTGCCAGGGGGCTCTGTAGGCTCAGGGATTCTTTCAGTGCAGTTCAGAGGGCCTCCACAGAGGGAGAGCCACGTTGAATGTAATACGGGCAAAAACGTTGTCCTGGGGCTGCTTTACAGCGGTAGAAATCAAGCTATGCAAGCGAGGATCAGTTCATTGCCTTTCCCTCTGCATAGAAAGGGTTGACCCCAACAGCCTGTTCTGCGCTGTGTTGCTCGGAAAACAAAAAGGGGACTCACGGCACCCACGCTCTCCCTCAGAAGGGAATTCATACGTGTCTCTCTGAGGCCTCTGGAGAGCCGTAGAGGATTTAAAGCACTCTATCGAGTCAGGGTTCATGGAGATGGCTGCACAGCAAACTTTGCTGATAGGAAACGCTCGTGCTTACCTTGAGGCCTGGGGGTCACGTTTACTTCGCACTTTAGCTAGGGCAAGCGGTGGGGTGAACTCCTAGCAAGGCACAGGCGACCACCTGGATTCATAGGAGAAAACTCACTTTCTTCCCTGAGGCATTCCTAGCAGTGACTAGAAGACGGGTAACAGCACTGTCTTTCAGTCAGCCTTGAGGCCGCCACTATCTACCTTTCAAAAGGGGGAAAATACTGCCGTTTTCCAGGCTTCTCAATTATACACCGGATCACCCAGCACATATACCTCTCTTCTCTGACAAGCCAAAGGAGGCCCTTGGAACACAATTCGCCCTTCTGCGATGAAACATTGGGATGCAGTGTGTTCTGCATGTGCTGAATGGCATAATCCTCTAAATGCCCTCAGGAGGCCTAGGTGACTTTGCATGTTCCAAGTGCCTAGCAAGGCTCACGGTCAATCTCTACATTATTTCGGGCTGGACCTAAAGTCTACTTTCTGCCTCACTTAGAGAGACGTCGAGCAGGAGACCCCAAAGTGGATTGGAGCCCCGGTGGTTTCTTTCAGGGCAGCTTAGGTGTCCTCAACGTGGCAGACCCGCATGGAAAGAAAGCCGGCCCAAGAACCGTGCTCCTGGGGCTGTTTCAAAGCTGTGGAACGCTAGCCATAGAGAACAGATTAGTTGCCGGCCCTTTCACCTGCATAGTGAGGGATGGTCCCAGAGCCGTGTATCCCTTGATTGTGCTCAGAAGGCTTCTGGTACACGGTGCACTTCCCTGGAAAGAAATGCCCCCGTGAGAGGCTTGAGCGCTGTGAGGCACACTAAAGCTAAAGCCGTCCATTGACTAAGCCTTCCTGGAAACTGGTGCACCCCTGCCTCTGGTAAAGGGAAAATGTGCACCTTACCTCGAGACTAGAGGTCACATTTAGTTGGCACTTTAGCTACAGTATGCTCTGGGCTGAGCTCCCAGGAAGGAAGCGCAAGCGTTTGGTTTCTTTGGCAAAAGCTCACTGCTCCTCAGAGGCATCTGTGCAGTGAACAGTGTCCTGGTGGTGTGGTGTTCAGGCAGCTTGGAAGCTGCATCGAAGTTGCTTTCCAAAGGGGGAGAGTCGGGCTTCTCTCACATGCTCCAGTTTCCAACTTGACCCCACAGCGCAATTACCATCACTCACTGACTGTCTACTGGAGACTTTCGGCCACACGGGGCCTTTCTATGATCACACTTCGTTGCAGGCGGGGACTTTTGCATGCCGTGCAGAGCATTACCTGCTTAATGACTTAGTCAGGCCTAGGTGACTTTGGATCGTCCAAAAGTCTCACAAGTTGACCGGTTTTTCTGTTCTTTCTGTCAGGCTGGACCTACAGTGGACCTTGCGTCACAATAGAGAGATGACAGGTAAGAGTTGCCAGGGGGCTCTGTAGGCTCAGGGATTCTTTCAGTGCAGTTCAGAGGGCCTCCACAGAGGGAGAGCCACGTTGAATGTAATACGGGCAAAAACGTTGTCCTGGGGCTGCTTTACAGCGGTAGAAATCAAGCTATGCAAGCGAGGATCAGTTCATTGCCTTTCCCTCTGCATAGAAAGGGTTGACCCCAACAGCCTGTTCTGCGCTGTGTTGCTCGGAAAACAAAAAGGGGACTCACGGCACCCACGCTCTCCCTCAGAAGGGAATTCATACGTGTCTCTCTGAGGCCTCTGGAGAGCCGTAGAGGATTTAAAGCACTCTATCGAGTCAGGGTTCATGGAGATGGCTGCACAGCAAACTTTGCTGATAGGAAACGCTCGTGCTTACCTTGAGGCCTGGGGGTCACGTTTACTTCGCACTTTAGCTAGGGCAAGCGGTGGGGTGAACTCCTAGCAAGGCACAGGCGACCACCTGGATTCATAGGAGAAAACTCACTTTCTTCCCTGAGGCATTCCTAGCAGTGACTAGAAGACGGGTAACAGCACTGTCTTTCAGTCAGCCTTGAGGCCGCCACTATCTACCTTTCAAAAGGGGGAAAATACTGCCGTTTTCCAGGCTTCTCAATTATACACCGGATCACCCAGCACATATACCTCTCTTCTCTGACAAGCCAAAGGAGGCCCTTGGAACACAATTCGCCCTTCTGCGATGAAACATTGGGATGCAGTGTGTTCTGCATGTGCTGAATGGCATAATCCTCTAAATGCCCTCAGGAGGCCTAGGTGACTTTGCATGTTCCAAATGCCTAGCAAGGCTCACGGTCAATCTCTACATTATTTCGGGCTGGACCTAAAGTCTACTTTCTGCCTCACTTAGAGAGACGTCGAGCAGGAGACCCCAAAGTGGATTGGAGCCCCGGTGGTTTCTTTCAGGGCAGCTTAGGTGTCCTCAACGTGGCAGACCCGCATGGAAAGAAAGCCGGCCCAAGAACCGTGCTCCTGGGGCTGTTTCAAAGCTGTGGAACGCTAGCCATAGAGAACAGATTAGTTGCCGGCCCTTTCACCTGCATAGTGAGGGATGGTCCCAGAGCCGTGTATCCCTTGATTGTGCTCAGAAGGCTTCTGGTACACGGTGCACTTCCCTGGAAAGAAATGCCCCCGTGAGAGGCTTGAGCGCTGTGAGGCACACTAAAGCTAAAGCTGTCCATTGACTAAGCCTTCCTGGAAACTGGTGCACCCCTGCCTCTGGTAAAGGGAAAATGTGCACCTTACCTCGAGACTAGAGGTCACATTTAGTTGGCACTTTAGCTACAGTATGCTCTGGGCTGAGCTCCCAGGAAGGAAGCGCAAGCGTTTGGTTTCTTTGGCAAAAGCTCACTGCTCCTCAGAGGCATCTGTGCAGTGAACAGTGTCCTGGTGGTGTGGTGTTCAGGCAGCTTGGAAGCTGCATCGAAGTTGCTTTCCAAAGGGGGAGAGTCGGGCTTCTCTCACATGCTCCAGTTTCCAACTTGACCCCACAGCGCAATTACCATCACTCACTGACTGTCTACTGGAGACTTTCGGCCACACGGGGCCTTTCTATGATCACACTTCGTTGCAGGCGGGGACTTTTGCATGCCGTGCAGAGCATTACCTGCTTAATGACTTAGTCAGGCCTAGGTGACTTTGGATCGTCCAAAAGTCTCACAAGTTGACCGGTTTTTCTGTTCTTTCTGTCAGGCTGGACCTACAGTGGACCTTGCGTCACAATAGAGAGATGACAGGTAAGAGTTGCCAGGGGGCTCTGTAGGCTCAGGGATTCTTTCAGTGCAGTTCAGAGGGCCTCCACAGAGGGAGAGCCACGTTGAATGTAATACTGGCAAAAACGTTGTCCTGGGGCTGCTTTACAGCGGTAGAAATCAAGCTATGCAAGCGAGGATCAGTTCATTGCCTTTCCCTCTGCATAGAAAGGGTTGACCCCAACAGCCTGTTCTGCGCTGTGTTGCTCGGAAAACAAAAAGGGGACTCACGGCACCCACGCTCTCCCTCAGAAGGGAATTCATACGTGTCTCTCTGAGGCCTCTGGAGAGCCGTAGAGGATTTAAAGCACTCTATCGAGTCAGGGTTCATGGAGATGGCTGCACAGCAAACTTTGCTGATAGGAAACGCTCGTGCTTACCTTGAGGCCTGGGGGTCACGTTTACTTCGCACTTTAGCTAGGGCAAGCGGTGGGGTGAACTCCTAGCAAGGCACAGGCGACCACCTGGATTCATAGGAGAAAACTCACTTTCTTCCCTGAGGCATTCCTAGCAGTGACTAGAAGACGGGTAACAGCACTGTCTTTCAGTCAGCCTTGAGGCCGCCACTATCTACCTTTCAAAAGGGGGAAAATACTGCCGTTTTCCAGGCTTCTCAATTATACACCGGATCACCCAGCACATATACCTCTCTTCTCTGACAAGCCAAAGGAGGCCCTTGGAACACAATTCGCCCTTCTGCGATGAAACATTGGGATGCAGTGTGTTCTGCATGTGCTGAATGGCATAATCCTCTAAATGCCCTCAGGAGGCCTAGGTGA
Source organism: Mesoplodon bidens (assembly GCF_964165515.1). NCBI lineage: Eukaryota > Metazoa > Chordata > Mammalia > Artiodactyla > Ziphiidae > Mesoplodon > Mesoplodon bidens. The sequence goes on along the minus strand of NW_027671778.1, from coordinate 15,491 downwards.
CTTTGCATGTTCCAAGTGCCTAGCAAGGCTCACGGTCAATCTCTACATTATTTCGGGCTGGACCTAAAGTCTACTTTCTGCCTCACTTAGAGAGACGTCGAGCAGGAGACCCCAAAGTGGATTGGAGCCCCGGTGGTTTCTTTCAGGGCAGCTTAGGTGTCCTCAACGTGGCAGACCCGCATGGAAAGAAAGCCGGCCCAAGAACCGTGCTCCTGGGGCTGTTTCAAAGCTGTGGAACGCTAGCCATAGAGAACAGATTAGTTGCCGGCCCTTTCACCTGCATAGTGAGGGATGGTCCCAGAGCCGTGTATCCCTTGATTGTGCTCAGAAGGCTTCTGGTACACGGTGCACTTCCCTGGAAAGAAATGCCCCCGTGAGAGGCTTGAGCGCTGTGAGGCACACTAAAGCTAAAGCCGTCCATTGACTAAGCCTTCCTGGAAACTGGTGCACCCCTGCCTCTGGTAAAGGGAAAATGTGCACCTTACCTCGAGACTAGAGGTCACATTTAGTTGGCACTTTAGCTACAGTATGCTCTGGGCTGAGCTCCCAGGAAGGAAGCGCAAGCGTTTGGTTTCTTTGGCAAAAGCTCACTGCTCCTCAGAGGCATCTGTGCAGTGAACAGTGTCCTGGTGGTGTGGTGTTCAGGCAGCTTGGAAGCTGCATCGAAGTTGCTTTCCAAAGGGGGAGAGTCGGGCTTCTCTCACATGCTCCAGTTTCCAACTTGACCCCACAGCGCAATTACCATCACTCACTGACTGTCTACTGGAGACTTTCGGCCACACGGGGCCTTTCTATGATCACACTTCGTTGCAGGCGGGGACTTTTGCATGCCGTGCAGAGCATTACCTGCTTAATGACTTAGTCAGGCCTAGGTGACTTTGGATCGTCCAAAAGTCTCACAAGTTGACCGGTTTTTCTGTTCTTTCTGTCAGGCTGGACCTACAGTGGACCTTGCGTCACAATAGAGAGATGACAGGTAAGAGTTGCCAGGGGGCTCTGTAGGCTCAGGGATTCTTTCAGTGCAGTTCAGAGGGCCTCCACAGAGGGAGAGCCACGTTGAATGTAATACGGGCAAAAACGTTGTCCTGGGGCTGCTTTACAGCGGTAGAAATCAAGCTATGCAAGCGAGGATCAGTTCATTGCCTTTCCCTCTGCATAGAAAGGGTTGACCCCAACAGCCTGTTCTGCGCTGTGTTGCTCGGAAAACAAAAAGGGGACTCACGGCACCCACGCTCTCCCTCAGAAGGGAATTCATACGTGTCTCTCTGAGGCCTCTGGAGAGCCGTAGAGGATTTAAAGCACTCTATCGAGTCAGGGTTCATGGAGATGGCTGCACAGCAAACTTTGCTGATAGGAAACGCTCGTGCTTACCTTGAGGCCTGGGGGTCACGTTTACTTCGCACTTTAGCTAGGGCAAGCGGTGGGGTGAACTCCTAGCAAGGCACAGGCGACCACCTGGATTCATAGGAGAAAACTCACTTTCTTCCCTGAGGCATTCCTAGCAGTGACTAGAAGACGGGTAACAGCACTGTCTTTCAGTCAGCCTTGAGGCCGCCACTATCTACCTTTCAAAAGGGGGAAAATACTGCCGTTTTCCAGGCTTCTCAATTATACACCGGATCACCCAGCACATATACCTCTCTTCTCTGACAAGCCAAAGGAGGCCCTTGGAACACAATTCGCCCTTCTGCGATGAAACTTTGGGATGCAGTGTGTTCTGCATGTGCTGAATGGCATAATCCTCTAAATGCCCTCAGGAGGCCTAGGTGACTTTGCATGTTCCAAATGCCTAGCAAGGCTCACGGTCAATCTCTACATTATTTCGGGCTGGACCTAAAGTCTACTTTCTGCCTCACTTAGAGAGACGTCGAGCAGGAGACCCCAAAGTGGATTGGAGCCCCGGTGGTTTCTTTCAGGGCAGCTTAGGTGTCCTCAACGTGGCAGACCCGCATGGAAAGAAAGCCGACCCAAGAACCGTGCTCCTGGGGCTGTTTCAAAGCTGTGGAACGCTAGCCATAGAGAACAGATTAGTTGCCGGCCCTTTCACCTGCATAGTGAGGGATGGTCCCAGAGCCGTGTATCCCTTGATTGTGCTCAGAAGGCTTCTGGTACACGGTGCACTTCCCTGGAAAGAAATGCCCCCGTGAGAGGCTTGAGCGCTGTGAGGCACACTAAAGCTAAAGCCGTCCATTGACTAAGCCTTCCTGGAAACTGGTGCACCCCTGCCTCTGGTAAAGGGAAAATGTGCACCTTACCTCGAGACTAGAGGTCACATTTAGTTGGCACTTTAGCTACAGTATGCTCTGGGCTGAGCTCCCAGGAAGGAAGCGCAAGCGTTTGGTTTCTTTGGCAAAAGCTCACTGCTCCTCAGAGGCATCTGTGCAGTGAACAGTGTCCTGGTGGTGTGGTGTTCAGGCAGCTTGGAAGCTGCATCGAAGTTGCTTTCCAAAGGGGGAGAGTCGGGCTTCTCTCACATGCTCCAGTTTCCAACTTGACCCCACAGCGCAATTACCATCACTCACTGACTGTCTACTGGAGACTTTCGGCCACACGGGGCCTTTCTATGATCACACTTCGTTGCAGGCGGGGACTTTTGCATGCCGTGCAGAGCATTACCTGCTTAATGACTTAGTCAGGCCTAGGTGACTTTGGATCGTCCAAAAGTCTCACAAGTTGACCGGTTTTTCTGTTCTTTCTGTCAGGCTGGACCTACAGTGGACCTTGCGTCACAATAGAGAGATGACAGGTAAGAGTTGCCAGGGGGCTCTGTAGGCTCAGGGATTCTTTCAGTGCAGTTCAGAGGGCCTCCACAGAGGGAGAGCCACGTTGAATGTAATACGGGCAAAAACGTTGTCCTGGGGCTGCTTTACAGCGGTAGAAATCAAGCTATGCAAGCGAGGATCAGTTCATTGCCTTTCCCTCTGCATAGAAAGGGTTGACCCCAACAGCCTGTTCTGCGCTGTGTTGCTCGGAAAACAAAAAGGGGACTCACGGCACCCACGCTCTCCCTCAGAAGGGAATTCATACGTGTCTCTCTGAGGCCTCTGGAGAGCCGTAGAGGATTTAAAGCACTCTATCGAGTCAGGGTTCATGGAGATGGCTGCACAGCAAACTTTGCTGATAGGAAACGCTCGTGCTTACCTTGAGGCCTGGGGGTCACGTTTACTTCGCACTTTAGCTAGGGCAAGCGGTGGGGTGAACTCCTAGCAAGGCACAGGCGACCACCTGGATTCATAGGAGAAAACTCACTTTCTTCCCTGAGGCATTCCTAGCAGTGACTAGAAGACGGGTAACAGCACTGTCTTTCAGTCAGCCTTGAGGCCGCCACTATCTACCTTTCAAAAGGGGGAAAATACTGCCGTTTTCCAGGCTTCTCAATTATACACCGGATCACCCAGCACATATACCTCTCTTCTCTGACAAGCCAAAGGAGGCCCTTGGAACACAATTCGCCCTTCTGCGATGAAACTTTGGGATGCAGTGTGTTCTGCATGTGCTGAATGGCATAATCCTCTAAATGCCCTCAGGAGGCCTAGGTGACTTTGCATGTTCCAAATGCCTAGCAAGGCTCACGGTCAATCTCTACATTATTTCGGGCTGGACCTAAAGTCTACTTTCTGCCTCACTTAGAGAGACGTCGAGCAGGAGACCCCAAAGTGGATTGGAGCCCCGGTGGTTTCTTTCAGGGCAGCTTAGGTGTCCTCAACGTGGCAGACCCGCATGGAAAGAAAGCCGGCCCAAGAACCGTGCTCCTGGGGCTGTTTCAAAGCTGTGGAACGCTAGCCATAGAGAACAGATTAGTTGCCGGCCCTTTCACCTGCATAGTGAGGGATGGTCCCAGAGCCGTGTATCCCTTGATTGTGCTCAGAAGGCTTCTGGTACACGGTGCACTTCCCTGGAAAGAAATGCCCCCGTGAGAGGCTTGAGCGCTGTGAGGCACACTAAAGCTAAAGCCGTCCATTGACTAAGCCTTCCTGGAAACTGGTGCACCCCTGCCTCTGGAAAAGGGAAAATGTGCACCTTACCTCGAGACTAGAGGTCACATTTAGTTGGCACTTTAGCTACAGTATGCTCTGGGCTGAGCTCCCAGGAAGGAAGCGCAAGCGTTTGGTTTCTTTGGCAAAAGCTCACTGCTCCTCAGAGGCATCTGTGCAGTGAACAGTGTCCTGGTGGTGTGGTGTTCAGGCAGCTTGGAAGCTGCATCGAAGTTGCTTTCCAAAGGGGGAGAGTCGGGCTTCTCTCACATGCTCCAGTTTCCAACTTGACCCCACAGCGCAATTACCATCACTCACTGACTGTCTACTGGAGACTTTCGGCCACACGGGGCCTTTCTATGATCACACTTCGTTGCAGGCGGGGACTTTTGCATGCCGTGCAGAGCATTACCTGCTTAATGACTTAGTCAGGCCTAGGTGACTTTGGATCGTCCAAAAGTCTCACAAGTTGACCGGTTTTTCTGTTCTTTCTGTCAGGCTGGACCTACAGTGGACCTTGCGTCACAATAGAGAGATGACAGGTAAGAGTTGCCAGGGGGCTCTGTAGGCTCAGGGATTCTTTCAGTGCAGTTCAGAGGGCCTCCACAGAGGGAGAGCCACGTTGAATGTAATACTGGCAAAAACGTTGTCCTGGGGCTGCTTTACAGCGGTAGAAATCAAGCTATGCAAGCGAGGATCAGTTCATTGCCTTTCCCTCTGCATAGAAAGGGTTGACCCCAACAGCCTGTTCTGCGCTGTGTTGCTCGGAAAACAAAAAGGGGACTCACGGCACCCACGCTCTCCCTCAGAAGGGAATTCATACGTGTCTCTCTGAGGCCTCTGGAGAGCCGTAGAGGATTTAAAGCACTCTATCGAGTCAGGGTTCATGGAGATGGCTGCACAGCAAACTTTGCTGATAGGAAACGCTCGTGCTTACCTTGAGGCCTGGGGGTCACGTTTACTTCGCACTTTAGCTAGGGCAAGCGGTGGGGTGAACTCCTAGCAAGGCACAGGCGACCACCTGGATTCATAGGAGAAAACTCACTTTCTTCCCTGAGGCATTCCTAGCAGTGACTAGAAGACGGGTAACAGCACTGTCTTTCAGTCAGCCTTGAGGCCGCCACTATCTACCTTTCAAAAGGGGGAAAATACTGCCGTTTTCCAGGCTTCTCAATTATACACCGGATCACCCAGCACATATACCTCTCTTCTCTGACAAGCCAAAGGAGGCCCTTGGAACACAATTCGCCCTTCTGCGATGAAACATTGGGATGCAGTGTGTTCTGCATGTGCTGAATGGCATAATCCTCTAAATGCCCTCAGGAGGCCTAGGTGACTTTGCATGTTCCAAATGCCTAGCAAGGCTCACGGTCAATCTCTACATTATTTCGGGCTGGACCTAAAGTCTACTTTCTGCCTCACTTAGAGAGACGTCGAGCAGGAGACCCCAAAGTGGATTGGAGCCCCGGTGGTTTCTTTCAGGGCAGCTTAGGTGTCCTCAACGTGGCAGACCCGCATGGAAAGAAAGCCGGCCCAAGAACCGTGCTCCTGGGGCTGTTTCAAAGCTGTGGAACGCTAGCCATAGAGAACAGATTAGTTGCCGGCCCTTTCACCTGCATAGTGAGGGATGGTCCCAGAGCCGTGTATCCCTTGATTGTGCTCAGAAGGCTTCTGGTACACGGTGCACTTCCCTGGAAAGAAATGCCCCCGTGAGAGGCTTGAGCGCTGTGAGGCACACTAAAGCTAAAGCCGTCCATTGACTAAGCCTTCCTGGAAACTGGTGCACCCCTGCCTCTGGAAAAGGGAAAATGTGCACCTTACCTCGAGACTAGAGGTCACATTTAGTTGGCACTTTAGCTACAGTATGCTCTGGGCTGAGCTCCCAGGAAGGAAGCGCAAGCGTTTGGTTTCTTTGGCAAAAGCTCACTGCTCCTCAGAGGCATCTGTGCAGTGAACAGTGTCCTGGTGGTGTGGTGTTCAGGCAGCTTGGAAGCTGCATCGAAGTTGCTTTCCAAAGGGGGAGAGTCGGGCTTCTCTCACATGCTCCAGTTTCCAACTTGACCCCACAGCGCAATTACCATCACTCACTGACTGTCTACTGGAGACTTTCGGCCACACGGGGCCTTTCTATGATCACACTTCGTTGCAGGCGGGGACTTTTGCATGCCGTGCAGAGCATTACCTGCTTAATGACTTAGTCAGGCCTAGGTGACTTTGGATCGTCCAAAAGTCTCACAAGTTGACCGGTTTTTCTGTTCTTTCTGTCAGGCTGGACCTACAGTGGACCTTGCGTCACAATAGAGAGATGACAGGTAAGAGTTGCCAGGGGGCTCTGTAGGCTCAGGGATTCTTTCAGTGCAGTTCAGAGGGCCTCCACAGAGGGAGAGCCACGTTGAATGTAATACGGGCAAAAACGTTGTCCTGGGGCTGCTTTACAGCGGTAGAAATCAAGCTATGCAAGCGAGGATCAGTTCATTGCCTTTCCCTCTGCATAGAAAGGGTTGACCCCAACAGCCTGTTCTGCGCTGTGTTGCTCGGAAAACAAAAAGGGGACTCACGGCACCCACGCTCTCCCTCAGAAGGGAATTCATACGTGTCTCTCTGAGGCCTCTGGAGAGCCGTAGAGGATTTAAAGCACTCTATCGAGTCAGGGTTCATGGAGATGGCTGCACAGCAAACTTTGCTGATAGGAAACGCTCGTGCTTACCTTGAGGCCTGGGGGTCACGTTTACTTCGCACTTTAGCTAGGGCAAGAGGTGGGGTGAACTCCTAGCAAGGCACAGGCGACCACCTGGATTCATAGGAGAAAACTCACTTTCTTCCCTGAGGCATTCCTAGCAGTGACTAGAAGACGGGTAACAGCACTGTCTTTCAGTCAGCCTTGAGGCCGCCACAATCTACCTTTCAAAAGGGGGAAAATACTGCCGTTTTCCAGGCTTCTCAATTATACACCGGATCACCCAGCACATATACCTCTCTTCTCTGACAAGCCAAAGGAGGCCCTTGGAACACAATTCGCCCTTCTGCGATGAAACATTGGGATGCAGTGTGTTCTGCATGTGCTGAATGGCATAATCCTCTAAATGCCCTCAGGAGGCCTAGGTGACTTTGCATGTTCCAAATGCCTAGCAAGGCTCACGGTCAATCTCTACATTATTTCGGGCTGGACCTAAAGTCTACTTTCTGCCTCACTTAGAGAGACGTCGAGCAGGAGACCCCAAAGTGGATTGGAGCCCCGGTGGTTTCTTTCAGGGCAGCTTAGGTGTCCTCAACGTGGCAGACCCGCATGGAAAGAAAGCCGGCCCAAGAACCGTGCTCCTGGGGCTGTTTCAAAGCTGTGGAACGCTAGCCATAGAGAACAGATTAGTTGCCGGCCCTTTCACCTGCATAGTGAGGGATGGTCCCAGAGCCGTGTATCCCTTGATTGTGCTCAGAAGGCTTCTGGTACACGGTGCACTTCCCTGGAAAGAAATGCCCCCGTGAGAGGCTTGAGCGCTGTGAGGCACACTAAAGCTAAAGCCGTCCATTGACTAAGCCTTCCTGGAAACTGGTGCACCCCTGCCTCTGGTAAAGGGAAAATGTGCACCTTACCTCGAGACTAGAGGTCACATTTAGTTGGCACTTTAGCTACAGTATGCTCTGGGCTGAGCTCCCAGGAAGGAAGCGCAAGCGTTTGGTTTCTTTGGCAAAAGCTCACTGCTCCTCAGAGGCATCTGTGCAGTGAACAGTGTCCTGGTGGTGTGGTGTTCAGGCAGCTTGGAAGCTGCATCGAAGTTGCTTTCCAAAGGGGGAGAGTCGGGCTTCTCTCACATGCTCCAGTTTCCAACTTGACCCCACAGCGCAATTACCATCACTCACTGACTGTCTACTGGAGACTTTCGGCCACACGGGGCCTTTCTATGATCACACTTCGTTGCAGGCGGGGACTTTTGCATGCCGTGCAGAGCATTACCTGCTTAATGACTTAGTCAGGCCTAGGTGACTTTGGATCGTCCAAAAGTCTCACAAGTTGACCGGTTTTTCTGTTCTTTCTGTCAGGCTGGACCTACAGTGGACCTTGCGTCACAATAGAGAGATGACAGGTAAGAGTTGCCAGGGGGCTCTGTAGGCTCAGGGATTCTTTCAGTGCAGTTCAGAGGGCCTCCACAGAGGGAGAGCCACGTTGAATGTAATACGGGCAAAAACGTTGTCCTGGGGCTGCTTTACAGCGGTAGAAATCAAGCTATGCAAGCGAGGATCAGTTCATTGCCTTTCCCTCTGCATAGAAAGGGTTGACCCCAACAGCCTGTTCTGCGCTGTGTTGCTCGGAAAACAAAAAGGGGACTCACGGCACCCACGCTCTCCCTCAGAAGGGAATTCATACGTGTCTCTCTGAGGCCTCTGGAGAGCCGTAGAGGATTTAAAGCACTCTATCGAGTCAGGGTTCATGGAGATGGCTGCACAGCAAACTTTGCTGATAGGAAACGCTCGTGCTTACCTTGAGGCCTGGGGGTCACGTTTACTTCGCACTTTAGCTAGGGCAAGCGGTGGGGTGAACTCCTAGCAAGGCACAGGCGACCACCTGGATTCATAGGAGAAAACTCACTTTCTTCCCTGAGGCATTCCTAGCAGTGACTAGAAGACGGGTAACAGCACTGTCTTTCAGTCAGCCTTGAGGCCGCCACTATCTACCTTTCAAAAGGGGGAAAATACTGCCGTTTTCCAGGCTTCTCAATTATACACCGGATCACCCAGCACATATACCTCTCTTCTCTGACAAGCCAAAGGAGGCCCTTGGAACACAATTCGCCCTTCTGCGATGAAACTTTGGGATGCAGTGTGTTCTGCATGTGCTGAATGGCATAATCCTCTAAATGCCCTCAGGAGGCCTAGGTGACTTTGCATGTTCCAAATGCCTAGCAAGGCTCACGGTCAATCTCTACATTATTTCGGGCTGGACCTAAAGTCTACTTTCTGCCTCACTTAGAGAGACGTCGAGCAGGAGACCCCAAAGTGGATTGGAGCCCCGGTGGTTTCTTTCAGGGCAGCTTAGGTGTCCTCAACGTGGCAGACCCGCATGGAAAGAAAGCCGACCCAAGAACCGTGCTCCTGGGGCTGTTTCAAAGCTGTGGAACGCTAGCCATAGAGAACAGATTAGTTGCCGGCCCTTTCACCTGCATAGTGAGGGATGGTCCCAGAGCCGTGTATCCCTTGATTGTGCTCAGAAGGCTTCTGGTACACGGTGCACTTCCCTGGAAAGAAATGCCCCCGTGAGAGGCTTGAGCGCTGTGAGGCACACTAAAGCTAAAGCCGTCCATTGACTAAGCCTTCCTGGAAACTGGTGCACCCCTGCCTCTGGTAAAGGGAAAATGTGCACCTTACCTCGAGACTAGAGGTCACATTTAGTTGGCACTTTAGCTACAGTATGCTCTGGGCTGAGCTCCCAGGAAGGAAGCGCAAGCGTTTGGTTTCTTTGGCAAAAGCTCACTGCTCCTCAGAGGCATCTGTGCAGTGAACAGTGTCCTGGTGGTGTGGTGTTCAGGCAGCTTGGAAGCTGCATCGAAGTTGCTTTCCAAAGGGGGAGAGTCGGGCTTCTCTCACATGCTCCAGTTTCCAACTTGACCCCACAGCGCAATTACCATCACTCACTGACTGTCTACTGGAGACTTTCGGCCACACGGGGCCTTTCTATGATCACACTTCGTTGCAGGCGGGGACTTTTGCATGCCGTGCAGAGCATTACCTGCTTAATGACTTAGTCAGGCCTAGGTGACTTTGGATCGTCCAAAAGTCTCACAAGTTGACCGGTTTTTCTGTTCTTTCTGTCAGGCTGGACCTACAGTGGACCTTGCGTCACAATAGAGAGATGACAGGTAAGAGTTGCCAGGGGGCTCTGTAGGCTCAGGGATTCTTTCAGTGCAGTTCAGAGGGCCTCCACAGAGGGAGAGCCACGTTGAATGTAATACGGGCAAAAACGTTGTCCTGGGGCTGCTTTACAGCGGTAGAAATCAAGCTATGCAAGCGAGGATCAGTTCATTGCCTTTCCCTCTGCATAGAAAGGGTTGACCCCAACAGCCTGTTCTGCGCTGTGTTGCTCGGAAAACAAAAAGGGGACTCACGGCACCCACGCTCTCCCTCAGAAGGGAATTCATACGTGTCTCTCTGAGGCCTCTGGAGAGCCGTAGAGGATTTAAAGCACTCTATCGAGTCAGGGTTCATGGAGATGGCTGCACAGCAAACTTTGCTGATAGGAAACGCTCGTGCTTACCTTGAGGCCTGGGGGTCACGTTTACTTCGCACTTTAGCTAGGGCAAGCGGTGGGGTGAACTCCTAGCAAGGCACAGGCGACCACCTGGATTCATAGGAGAAAACTCACTTTCTTCCCTGAGGCATTCCTAGCAGTGACTAGAAGACGGGTAACAGCACTGTCTTTCAGTCAGCCTTGAGGCCGCCACTATCTACCTTTCAAAAGGGGGAAAATACTGCCGTTTTCCAGGCTTCTCAATTATACACCGGATCACCCAGCACATATACCTCTCTTCTCTGACAAGCCAAAGGAGGCCCTGGGAACACAATTCGCCCTTCTGCGATGAAACTTTGGGATGCAGTGTGTTCTGCATGTGCTGAATGGCATAATCCTCTAAATGCCCTCAGGAGGCCTAGGTGACTTTGCATGTTCCAAATGCCTAGCAAGGCTCACGGTCAATCTCTACATTATTTCGGGCTGGACCTAAAGTCTACTTTCTGCCTCACTTAGAGAGACGTCGAGCAGGAGACCCCAAAGTGGATTGGAGCCCCGGTGGTTTCTTTCAGGGCAGCTTAGGTGTCCTCAACGTGGCAGACCCGCATGGAAAGAAAGCCGGCCCAAGAACCGTGCTCCTGGGGCTGTTTCAAAGCTGTGGAACGCTAGCCATAGAGAACAGATTAGTTGCCGGCCCTTTCACCTGCATAGTGAGGGATGGTCCCAGAGCCGTGTATCCCTTGATTGTGCTCAGAAGGCTTCTGGTACACGGTGCACTTCCCTGGAAAGAAATGCCCCCGTGAGAGGCTTGAGCGCTGTGAGGCACACTAAAGCTAAAGCCGTCCATTGACTAAGCCTTCCTGGAAACTGGTGCACCCCTGCCTCTGGAAAAGGGAAAATGTGCACCTTACCTCGAGACTAGAGGTCACATTTAGTTGGCACTTTAGCTACAGTATGCTCTGGGCTGAGCTCCCAGGAAGGAAGCGCAAGCGTTTGGTTTCTTTGGCAAAAGCTCACTGCTCCTCAGAGGCATCTGTGCAGTGAACAGTGTCCTGGTGGTGTGGTGTTCAGGCAGCTTGGAAGCTGCATCGAAGTTGCTTTCCAAAGGGGGAGAGTCGGGCTTCTCTCACATGCTCCAGTTTCCAACTTGACCCCACAGCGCAATTACCATCACTCACTGACTGTCTACTGGAGACTTTCGGCCACACGGGGCCTTTCTATGATCACACTTCGTTGCAGGCGGGGACTTTTGCATGCCGTGCAGAGCATTACCTGCTTAATGACTTAGTCAGGCCTAGGTGACTTTGGATCGTCCAAAAGTCTCACAAGTTGACCGGTTTTTCTGTTCTTTCTGTCAGGCTGGACCTACAGTGGACCTTGCGTCACAATAGAGAGATGACAGGTAAGAGTTGCCAGGGGGCTCTGTAGGCTCAGGGATTCTTTCAGTGCAGTTCAGAGGGCCTCCACAGAGGGAGAGCCACGTTGAATGTAATACGGGCAAAAACGTTGTCCTGGGGCTGCTTTACAGCGGTAGAAATCAAGCTATGCAAGCGAGGATCAGTTCATTGCCTTTCCCTCTGCATAGAAAGGGTTGACCCCAACAGCCTGTTCTGCGCTGTGTTGCTCGGAAAACAAAAAGGGGACTCACGGCACCCACGCTCTCCCTCAGAAGGGAATTCATACGTGTCTCTCTGAGGCCTCTGGAGAGCCGTAGAGGATTTAAAGCACTCTATCGAGTCAGGGTTCATGGAGATGGCTGCACAGCAAACTTTGCTGATAGGAAACGCTCGTGCTTACCTTGAGGCCTGGGGGTCACGTTTACTTCGCACTTTAGCTAGGGCAAGCGGTGGGGTGAACTCCTAGCAAGGCACAGGCGACCACCTGGATTCATAGGAGAAAACTCACTTTCTTCCCTGAGGCATTCCTAGCAGTGACTAGAAGACGGGTAACAGCACTGTCTTTCAGTCAGCCTTGAGGCCGCCACTATCTACCTTTCAAAAGGGGGAAAATACTGCCGTTTTCCAGGCTTCTCAATTATACACCGGATCACCCAGCACATATACCTCTCTTCTCTGACAAGCCAAAGGAGGCCCTTGGAACACAATTCGCCCTTCTGCGATGAAACTTTGGGATGCAGTGTGTTCTGCATGTGCTGAATGGCATAATCCTCTAAATGCCCTCAGGAGGCCTAGGTGACTTTGCATGTTCCAAATGCCTAGCAAGGCTCACGGTCAATCTCTACATTATTTCGGGCTGGACCTAAAGTCTACTTTCTGCCTCACTTAGAGAGACGTCGAGCAGGAGACCCCAAAGTGGATTGGAGCCCCGGTGGTTTCTTTCAGGGCAGCTTAGGTGTCCTCAACGTGGCAGACCCGCATGGAAAGAAAGCCGGCCCAAGAACCGTGCTCCTGGGGCTGTTTCAAAGCTGTGGAACGCTAGCCATAGAGAACAGATTAGTTGCCGGCCCTTTCACCTGCATAGTGAGGGATGGTCCCAGAGCCGTGTATCCCTTGATTGTGCTCAGAAGGCTTCTGGTACACGGTGCACTTCCCTGGAAAGAAATGCCCCCGTGAGAGGCTTGAGCGCTGTGAGGCACACTAAAGCTAAAGCCGTCCATTGACTAAGCCTTCCTGGAAACTGGTGCACCCCTGCCTCTGGAAAAGGGAAAATGTGCACCTTACCTCGAGACTAGAGGTCACATTTAGTTGGCACTTTAGCTACAGTATGCTCTGGGCTGAGCTCCCAGGAAGGAAGCGCAAGCGTTTGGTTTCTTTGGCAAAAGCTCACTGCTCCTCAGAGGCATCTGTGCAGTGAACAGTGTCCTGGTGGTGTGGTGTTCAGGCAGCTTGGAAGCTGCATCGAAGTTGCTTTCCAAAGGGGGAGAGTCGGGCTTCTCTCACATGCTCCAGTTTCCAACTTGACCCCACAGCGCAATTACCATCACTCACTGACTGTCTACTGGAGACTTTCGGCCACACGGGGCCTTTCTATGATCACACTTCGTTGCAGGCGGGGACTTTTGCATGCCGTGCAGAGCATTACCTGCTTAATGACTTAGTCAGGCCTAGGTGACTTTGGATCGTCCAAAAGTCTCACAAGTTGACCGGTTTTTCTGTTCTTTCTGTCAGGCTGGACCTACAGTGGACCTTGCGTCACAATAGAGAGATGACAGGTAAGAGTTGCCAGGGGGCTCTGTAGGCTCAGGGATTCTTTCAGTGCAGTTCAGAGGGCCTCCACAGAGGGAGAGCCACGTTGAATGTAATACGGGCAAAAACGTTGTCCTGGGGCTGCTTTACAGCGGTAGAAATCAAGCTATGCAAGCGAGGATCAGTTCATTGCCTTTCCCTCTGCATAGAAAGGGTTGACCCCAACAGCCTGTTCTGCGCTGTGTTGCTCGGAAAACAAAAAGGGGACTCACGGCACCCACGCTCTCCCTCAGAAGGGAATTCATACGTGTCTCTCTGAGGCCTCTGGAGAGCCGTAGAGGATTTAAAGCACTCTATCGAGTCAGGGTTCATGGAGATGGCTGCACAGCAAACTTTGCTGATAGGAAACGCTCGTGCTTACCTTGAGGCCTGGGGGTCACGTTTACTTCGCACTTTAGCTAGGGCAAGCGGTGGGGTGAACTCCTAGCAAGGCACAGGCGACCACCTGGATTCATAGGAGAAAACTCACTTTCTTCCCTGAGGCATTCCTAGCAGTGACTAGAAGACGGGTAACAGCACTGTCTTTCAGTCAGCCTTGAGGCCGCCACTATCTACCTTTCAAAAGGGGGAAAATACTGCCGTTTTCCAGGCTTCTCAATTATACACCGGATCACCCAGCACATATACCTCTCTTCTCTGACAAGCCAAAGGAGGCCCTTGGAACACAATTCGCCCTTCTGCGATGAAACATTGGGATGCAGTGTGTTCTGCATGTGCTGAATGGCATAATCCTCTAAATGCCCTCAGGAGGCCTAGGTGACTTTGCATGTTCCAAATGCCTAGCAAGGCTCACGGTCAATCTCTACATTATTTCGGGCTGGACCTAAAGTCTACTTTCTGCCTCACTTAGAGAGACGTCGAGCAGGAGACCCCAAAGTGGATTGGAGCCCCGGTGGTTTCTTTCAGGGCAGCTTAGGTGTCCTCAACGTGGCAGACCCGCATGGAAAGAAAGCCGGCCCAAGAACCGTGCTCCTGGGGCTGTTTCAAAGCTGTGGAACGCTAGCCATAGAGAACAGATTAGTTGCCGGCCCTTTCACCTGCATAGTGAGGGATGGTCCCAGAGCCGTGTATCCCTTGATTGTGCTCAGAAGGCTTCTGGTACACGGTGCACTTCCCTGGAAAGAAATGCCCCCGTGAGAGGCTTGAGCGCTGTGAGGCACACTAAAGCTAAAGCCGTCCATTGACTAAGCCTTCCTGGAAACTGGTGCACCCCTGCCTCTGGAAAAGGGAAAATGTGCACCTTACCTCGAGACTAGAGGTCACATTTAGTTGGCACTTTAGCTACAGTATGCTCTGGGCTGAGCTCCCAGGAAGGAAGCGCAAGCGTTTGGTTTCTTTGGCAAAAGCTCACTGCTCCTCAGAGGCATCTGTGCAGTGAACAGTGTCCTGGTGGTGTGGTGTTCAGGCAGCTTGGAAGCTGCATCGAAGTTGCTTTCCAAAGGGGGAGAGTCGGGCTTCTCTCACATGCTCCAGTTTCCAACTTGACCCCACAGCGCAATTACCATCACTCACTGACTGTCTACTGGAGACTTTCGGCCACACGGGGCCTTTCTATGATCACACTTCGTTGCAGGCGGGGACTTTTGCATGCCGTGCAGAGCATTACCTGCTTAATGACTTAGTCAGGCCTAGGTGACTTTGGATCGTCCAAAAGTCTCACAAGTTGACCGGTTTTTCTGTTCTTTCTGTCAGGCTGGACCTACAGTGGACCTTGCGTCACAATAGAGAGATGACAGGTAAGAGTTGCCAGGGGGCTCTGTAGGCTCAGGGATTCTTTCAGTGCAGTTCAGAGGGCCTCCACAGAGGGAGAGCCACGTTGAATGTAATACGGGCAAAAACGTTGTCCTGGGGCTGCTTTACAGCGGTAGAAATCAAGCTATGCAAGCGAGGATCAGTTCATTGCCTTTCCCTCTGCATAGAAAGGGTTGACCCCAACAGCCTGTTCTGCGCTGTGTTGCTCGGAAAACAAAAAGGGGACTCACGGCACCCACGCTCTCCCTCAGAAGGGAATTCATACGTGTCTCTCTGAGGCCTCTGGAGAGCCGTAGAGGATTTAAAGCACTCTATCGAGTCAGGGTTCATGGAGATGGC